>NW_017274977.1:343172-477080 GCF_001594065.2 Cyphomyrmex costatus | reverse complement strand
TCCCTCTCTCTCCCTCTCTCTCTCTCTCTCTCTCTCTCTCTCTCTCTCTCTCTCCCCCTCCCTCTCCCTCTCCCTCTCCCTCTCTCTCTCTCACCTTGACAGATTTACGCGCGAGCGCGTCCGCGATATTTCGTCGCGTACACGATCTGTTGGCGCGCCTGTGCGGGGCATCCCCGGGACGTTGGCGTGGTCGGAAGGAATTCGCTCGTTTCGCGACTCTGATCGATCGCGAGTGACATTGATCGAATTGCCGCATATACGAATGCCCATGCGTAAAGCGGTTTGTGTTTTTACCCCGACTATTCGAAGCGAATGAAACGAGCGCAATATATTTTGGATCTTACATATCGAGCAATTTCCGCTTTAATCTATCCGCTGGTCCGTTCGGTCTATTTGACGCAAAATGTAATTTCTTTTCTTACCGACATTTTATTTAAAAACTTTTCCCTTTTTTTTCACGTGACTTCGTTAATACAAAATCTTTTTCTGCGAACACTTTTTTTTGTATTTTTACAGCTTTTTAATTGTATATTGACACAAACGATATGAACGCATAGTAAATTTGAACAGACCCCGGCAAAGTTAAATTAACTTTATACTCTAAAAAATATAGATGTGGATTTAACACCATTCGATGTTTATATAATTTTTACTATGTTGGTGTTATGAGAGTCGCCCTTTCTTCGTTTCGAGCTTGTTTTTCTCGCAGAGGATCTGCGCTCAAGCGCCAGTACTTTCTCACAATGTCGACGTTTATATAAACATCAACATGTGTGTGATAAGAGACTTCTGTTAACAATAAGTTAATATTAAAAATCAATATTTTTTAGATTATACTTAATCCTCCTTTTTTACTCCTATTTTTATTCTGATGGTTCTAATCTAAATTATTTTGTCAAGTCCAAATTGTTCTAGCTTCTAAATAATATGGAAAAATTCAGGGTTACTTTCTAATATCTCTATTACATTACCAAATAGTTTTTAATAAATTATTATTAAAAGGAGCGACTGTGAAAATTTGAGAGTAAAATTTAACTTGTGTCAAAGACTCTTATTGTAGATGAAATGAATTAAACTTTTTATGTCACTTATCAATGTCCATTCATCATTTCCAGAGAAGTCAAAACTGGTTACTATATATGGAATTGTCGTAAAACTAGAAATCAGGGAATTTTCTAAAAATTAAAATTCTTGACTTTAAAGAAATTTAATATGCATACATCACACCTACTCAGTTTTGTGGAATACTAAAATAACTTAACAATTAAAATTGCAAACAGAGTCAACAACATTAATAGTAATTTACATTGTTATGTTAAATCTCTTAACAAAATATTTAACAATTTCCAAATCAGGACGAAAATACAAAAAAAATGTAAAATTATTGGAAATCAGGGAAAATCGTGAAATTCCGTCTGAAAAAAGTTCAGGGAAGAGTTATGAAATTTTAGGATGAGGAATTTGTGACAATTCTGATGTGGTATCGCTACGAAATTAGATTATTGCCAAATGTGCTTTTTTAAATTAACCTTTTCCTCCTGTCTTTCCTTACTAACTGAAGAGGAAGCGTAGTGCTGCAACGTGTTTTTGACGCATCAAAACAAGCCAAACCGAACCTACCACACGTGCATTCGCTCAGCATCGAATCTAAAATAGAAAGAGCACGTAGCGCGGCAAAAAGTATACATACACGCGGTCCTTTTTTCTTCACCCACGTATTTATCGTAGCGCCGAATAAACGAGTCGCGCCCGCTCGTAATTTACGGCAAACAAATGTATCCCGCCCGCCCGAGCGCATCTCGCGTTGGGATGATCCTATTTGCGTTGTCGCTTTCCGACGCACGTCCACGCCGAACGTGGTCGCGTTTAGTAAATCTCTTTTTCAGATCGTCTGCGTCGTTTGTTTCTCGTTCGCGGTCGGCCGCCCGAGGCAAAAATTCTACACCGAAAGACCCGGGCCCCACGACGGATATCGCGAGAGATCGCGAGAACCCGCGCGCTTCGATGCGTCTGTGTATGATTGCGACTGCGATGAAACGCGACAAAAAAGAGCGGTCATCATTTTTGTACGAGCGTTCCTGTCGGCCGCAGCTTCCACGCTTCCGAGACTCGCAACGTTTTTCCTTGGCGACCGATCGATCTTGCTGATGAAACGCAAACTGTCCACTTTATAGATATAACTTAATGAGACGCAGATTTGATAGATAAAGGCTTAGAAATCGTTGAGAACAATATGTGCCTCAGCTTAATCTATAATATTATATTTAAGATTGATCTATTTCTTAGATGAATCACAAATTCACCTCTGCTGCATTATACACGTATATAAGAAATAGATGAATCTTAAATATGTAGATTAATCTGATATGTTGTTTCATGTACGTATACGTACATAATACGATCAATTCATTAATATTACATATCATTTATGCGCATTATTAGATCACATTATCATGATTGTGGATGTACAATACACATGTGTGTAATGATGAATTAAGCTTTAATTAATCGATCGTTCAAAATGCCTCAAATTTGACGTACTGTCCTCTCACTTACTCATTAGGGCCATTAGATCTCGATTTTCATAACGAGGAAGATCCGAAATATCCGTTTGCGCGAAGAAGTTCGCAAATTGGAAATTAAATATCCGTAAAAATAGAATGAAATATTCTATGAATTTTGAAAGTTCAATAATCTCTGTCATTATGGATCTTTTTCGGTTAGCGACATAAATAAACGATCGCGAATGGACGAGAAAGTTGACGAAAAAAAGAGAAAGAGTAGAACAGAATTAAGCACCGCGGTAGGGTCATTTCGGGGTTAAGAGCATCCAGAATGTCGAGGGTGCGCTTCCAAAGGTTTCAGAAATTCGAAAGTGTCGAAGTTGGTCCCTCCATTGCGACTCGGTAATGGCAACCCCTCGGGGCTACTCCGAGGGTTGTTCGAAAGTTTAACCAGGTTCCGGCTGGATCCGTGGTCAAACTCGTAACCTTGTAAAGTGAGATTTAAATCTGCCGAGGAGGCATTTTTCTGGAAGTTAACGGTATTCCGATATTTATTGCTATGGAAGGATGCAGCCGCATCGTCAAGTATACGGCAACAGTAATCAATTTCGCTTTGCTCGTCGAGTTCTTTCCCATTCATTTCATTCCTTAAAAGTTTTCTTCATTTTCAATTTGTCTATACTTTGTACATACAATATATAATGCGTGTGTGACTTCATCACCGATTCTACGCCCTTCACGTCGGGAATTTTTTTGAAACGTGGAGACAAAAATTTTGTATGTAAAACCATTGTAACCCGTAATCCCACCGTCCGAGCTCTTGTGTTTCTCTATTAGCGCGAATAATGGCGACCTCGTTGTGTATAAGCCGTGAGCTTAAAGTGCCGAGTCTGTTTCGATCGAGGATAAGAACTGAAATAACCGCGGTATTGTACACGATTGTCGCGTCCGCAGCGATTTCTCCCCCACCACTGGCTCGCAGAAGGGATAGAATGGTAGTTACCGGCGCGTTTTAACGACGTCGGATACCACGGATATATCCGCGTCTATTTTCCCCACACCGGACATTCTCCCGTTAAGCGCGCAACATCGACGGTGGGAAAATTTTATTCGCCCCCTCCCCGCACTCCCGGGATTTCATTAAGCGCGAGTATGAGAGTTACATCGCCGTTGATTAGTCGGATGCAATACGGCCGAGGGATCCTACATTATCCAACACTGAACTCTGATTTGACCGAAGGGCAACATCGCGAAAATGAGAAAACTGCCGTTGCTTTTCTACCGCAGCAGTAGTCTCGGCTAAATTTTTTTTAAGAATTCAAACTAGAGTAACTAGATGCTCGAGTCGAGTTGAAACTTGATAAATGGCTAAGCGAGAAATACCTGGAAATAACGTTCTGGCTACCACACGCAGATGCAACCGCAGTTGGTTCGCCGTGCTGCATCTCACCCTTTCGCGTGTACATACCTGGAACAAAAAAACACAAACGTGCATTTACTTTCTATGATAGTAAATAGAGCGTACGTGCGAGTCGCGATTATAAACCACGACGTCGTTAGAGAATATTCGTGATTCCACAATTCTCAATTGCTGGGGTATCTTAAACGCGATATAATACATTTTTGAGATGCACACACGGCTCGCTATTGTGCGGCTGTCCGAATGACTTACACCACTCCGGTTTTGAACAGCCATGTGTTATCCTGTCAAAAGCAATGAACCGGCTGCGGAATTCCGCCGACTACGCGGCGCGCTCCTTCGCGAAACAATGACGTTTCGCCATAAATAGCGGCGCGTATAACGGCACGCGCAATTGCGAATCGCGTTAGCGGTATAGCGGCGGTGTCTGTGCGTTTACATTCCGCCCGTAAAGTAAACGCGCGAGTCTCCATTTTACGACGACGATACGTCCCGTTTTATTTGCCCGCTCACCGGTTAAGGTGAAACCCCCCCCCCGTCGGGTGAGCCCGGCGCGACCCCGGCTAAAAAGACTGTAAATTCTTAATGTACGCTCAAATTGGCTCAGGTGCAACCGCGCGACTACAAACGCGCGATACCTCGTAACGACGTCTACAACATTCTTCCTATTCCTCTCTCTTCTTTTTTTTTTACACGTCACTTTTATACCCCGAGTATAGCGGCGCACGTTTTACGAGAGTGGAAATTTAAGAACGTGATATTCTCTAAATATTTCCCTGCCAATTCGATGCGGAAAGTTGTGCGTAGATACTACGTGAGATACATGAAACGTGATATTTTTCAAATGTACCGAGCAAAGATGACAGAAAGAGGTAAGGTAAAGGGAAGTGTAATTTAAAGGTTATCGAGAGATTCATCAATGAAATTCATTCATAAACTTCTTGGTTTCACCTTTAATCTTGAGGCAACTATATAATGGCTACATTTATACCGAGAGATGTATATGCGGCCTGACCTACATCGTGACCCAAGGAGGGTCTAGCTATCAACTGTTTACACCATAAGCGACTTCAAGTATTTTCGCAGATCCGTTTAGCGGTTATGCTATCACTAGCGTGAAAATTAGTTTTCTTAATAAGCTTTAAAAAATTAGCAAAGTTACTCTTTAGATCGAGTAACGCGCATTTATACCGAACGAGCGGACGCTATTTTAGCTCATCCAAAAACAAAGTCTACCTAAAGCCAAATCAGATCACCTATCAAGCATTTTTACCAAAGAGCTTGCATAATTAAAGGTTGAATTTGGGATAAAAATATAGATCTATGAAGTCTGACTATTCAATGTATTTCATCTACCTACTCATTTATTTCTGTTCCAATACTTGGACTATAGTAAGGTTGACTATTTTTACATTATATTTAGTCGCACTTCTACGTGGCAAGTTCGATATCGTTCGAACGTATCCGCACAGCTGCGTGACATTTCAAGCATCCTCGTAATTCCGCAAATCGATACGCAACGCTGTGCCCGCCATGCTACATACCCGATAAAAATAAGTTGACATTTCACTGGGCCGCAAGATCTTCGACAAAGGCGGAAAGAAAGCAATTCCCGTCTGCGGGCAAAGTTGCAGCACTCGTTTCTCGAGGCTGCGTCACCGCGGTCGCGGAACCAGATGTGCGGAAAACTTCGTATTCTTGCGGAACACATCTCGAAACAATTTGCGCGCGGTTTCTCTCGTCGTCGGCGCCCGTCCGCGAATTCGCCAGAAGTCTACGAATAAACGCGTGACATCCGCCACAGGAATATTTTTACTGGCTGAGCGGATACCGTTTTTGTTGCATACACGGGTCAGAGGGGAGACCCGAGGCACACACGTGCGTGCAGTGACGCGCAAGCTGGAAGGCAGGAAGAGCATCCTTGAGAATGATAATTCGTTTACGCGCCATACATCGCTGTGTACGATGATACGGATTTATATACATCCCAGCCAGAAATGATTACAGTCGTTTCGACGTCGACACATCGATGAATAATCTAAGCTTGTTCGTGTTGCTTGAAATCAAAAAAATTTGCGCACTTATATAAAACAAGATAAATATACACGGAGAAAAAAATGGATAGTCTTACAAGTTTCGTCAAATCTAAAAATATTCTAGCTATTTGTTGACGAACTAATTTTACTTGCCTGAAATAATAAAAAAGACCGGAGGTATAAAGTTAAAAAATATATTACAATTATAGTAAATGCATTCAAATGATTATCATCTTACAATAAGGAGTTATATTATTCACAAGTAAGTATAAACAACTCTCAAGATTTTGTTTACTTGTACTTTTTACCGTACAGTAAATAAGTTTTATCAGCTGAGACAAAAATATTTTATTTATCAATAAAGTAAATTTATATTTAAATAACAAATTGCAATAGTATAAACTTTATTAAACAAAAAATGTAAAATGTATTTTACAGTATATAGCTGTACGACGATCGCTCATTTAGAAAAGTAAAAAATAAATTTTTAATAAATGGGTTCTTATATGAATCTGCCAATTCATAAAATTTATTAAAATTCTAGAATGCATATTACTTTATACTTTTTCCTGTGTACATATTGAGATGTAGAAAAGAAAAAAAGGCGAAGATGTAGTACAAGCAACATGAACGGATTTGATATTTTTGTTGTTTTCAATAATTGCTTTATATTATTAATCATAAAACAATTATTATGAATTTATATGACATTTCTACGATTTTTTACTCAATTCTATATCGAATATATACACAGTATATATTGTACTTTTAGACTTTGCGTCAATTCTATGTACACTTCACTTCACCGAACAAATATATAAATACTACGTATTTATTGAATAAATGCAAGAACAATTATGATAAGTAAACATTGACAAAAAATGTCAACCAGTAATCCAAATTGATCATTTATCGACACATCAATAATTAGTTCGACTAATTAATTCTGACCGAGATATGTTGGACTCGCGTTGCTTATAATGCCACGAAAACTGGAAGGTACTAGACTAATTTTCTTGCGAGATATTAAATTTATGAATTTTAATCTTTTTAACATATGTGCGTCTACCATTCTGAGATCTTTGCATATATGTTCAACATTTAACACTCCCGTTCAGAGTTGAACTATATGTACACGGAAAAAATAGGCTTATTATATTTTTTAAAGGCCAATGTAGCTGATCCATCTTCACAAGTTTCTGTGACTGTACGACTTCACTAACAATATCACGAATTATAACAGAATTTTATATTCTGCAAAAAATATCAAGCTATAAGCATAGAAAAAGAGAGAGAGAGAGAGAATTCAATACTAAAATTGCTTCATAAAGGAAAAGTCAAATATCGATGGTTGTCAATGTTACAGCCATTCAACTCTTATCTCTAATGTAACCGAGAATAATTACCATCTGTAATCCGTGCATACGGGTTATTGAAATAAACAGTTTATCTGCACTGTGAACCTTCATTTAATTCTACGATGATATCGTATAGAATTATGACGTACCGCCAGCAAATGCAACGAGTAACTTTCGCGTGTGTGAGTGCAAGCATAGCTCTCACTCCATTCGCTTTAACTGATACACCGCTGCACCGCTCATTCGAAACTGGCGATGAGCCAGATGGACGATATTAATGTACATCGCGCGCGTACTTCGTAACGGCGCGTCGGCAAACACTATTTTAACGGCGATCACGTTGCCTATACGATATCAGCTTTCTGTTTGCCGGCGGTTGATGGTTTTTCAGTTTTTTTTGCCTCTCGTCGTCGGTCGGTCTAAACCGAATATGCGCCGTTATAACGCGATGGCGATTAATAGAATCGAAAATTGGAGAGACGAACCAAATAGCTCGAGGAATATTCGCGATTAATGCCACGGATAGTTGCCTACTGAAGATCGAATTCCAATTGAAAATAATTTTGTTTTCAGTATCTCGAATGCCGAATTTTTTATTTCTTTTACACGTGAAATTATTGCGCCATTTGGAAAGATATCTTAAAAAAAAAAATAAATCCTCCAAGACAAGCAACTATTGACATAAATAATGTAATATACTTTTGAAGTGTGATGAGTCCTTTCAATTAAATATGAGAGCCTTTACAATTAAGTATGAATCCTTTTACAATTTTTATCGGAAAGTGATTTTAACGAACCTCTTACATGAAGAACGAAAAGAATGGTTCGCTGAAGTGTCTAAAAAATTTAGCTAGATACAGAACTGAAAATAATTATAGACTATTGAGATAATTATAAAATACTCAAACATAATGCTACAAAAAATTTTAACATTCTAATGACTAGCTTAGACCTCCTACCTCAAATTATTTTGATAGTCTAAAATTATTTTCGGACCTACATCCAACTAAATTTCTGGATATTTTTCGTTCTTTCCGTGTATGAATATATTCTATAATATAATGCAAAACTGGACAGAGTGTCTCTAGAGACGAGGGAGGTGATTTTTTTTTTATTTTAAAATTTTTTTCATGAAAATCAGGTTGCATTTGCAATCTGCATGAAACGTCATGACTACGCTTAAGCCCACCGACTATACTGCATTCGGCAGCCGGGGATAACAAATGGCACAAGGGAGACCGCTACAATGGCGGCTGAATATCACGGCATTTTTCTCGCGGCTCGCTCTCGGCTCTCGTTCGTCAGTAACAGAGAGCGCAGGGCGAATTTATTCGATCGCCGCGTCGACGGACATCCGCCTACCCGGGTCGCAGAGAGATACGAGGCATACAATTCTCCGCACAATTCCGCTTAGATTTAAGCGACATCGGGTTCCCGCTCGGCACAATAGCGATGATTGCCGAAATTAGCTGGCGCGCGAAATACGGCAGATACAATATGCTTTCTCTCTCTCTGCGAGAGCGAGACCGATACGAACGCGCGACGGTTCGTACGAGAACGGCGTTCAATTTAACGCGAGAAAGAGGCGATCGAGCTGCACAGCTGGTAGCAGCGGCGCACGAGGGACGACGAGTTGCAAGCGCCGCGTTCCGCATGGCGTATGCGGATTGCGGAGACAATTGCAACTTCCTCTCTGCAGCGTAGACGCTGTATTATCAGTAACGCGAACACACACACCAGACCACCGCCGTTTAAATCACTTTAATCCCCGGCGCGGCCAGCGTCTGGAATCAACAACGCGCATGTTCTGTCGCGGACAACTCTTTTACCAGAGAACCAGATGACAAGAAGTACCCGAGATCGAGTGGCCGATAAAACCTTCGCTTAAAGTCTCAAAACGAGATCTCTCCACGCGTATTAATATCATATAGCGAATTGAAGATCCACCGCGAACTGACGGCGTAAACCTTTAAGATTAAAGGATATTCTATACTATTTTAATTCAATTTGCGAGAATCGTAAGAAATTAAATACGGCGAAATTACGTAGTGGTCTAGCGCCACGGAGAGTAACACGAAGTCCACTGCTCTCTCGTCCCAGGTCAGGTTAATACAATTAATTTAATCCTGCAATGTTTCACGTTCGCGCCCTTTTGAATTCCAAGTAGCCATTCCAACAGGTAGGAATTCAAGCAGGTATTCATTTACAACCGGCGGTTTTATTTCAGCTTCTTCCCGAAGGGAGACCGTGGAATATATTAAGGCTCCTCCTTAGCGTTGGTACACGCAGAAGACGTCCTTACCCGCGCAATTTCCAAGAGACTTTTCTTTTTAACGATGCTAGGCGTAAAAAAAACTTTTCTCTACCGCTCGTGTCGCGCCGTTACGGAAGTTTGTTCTTACATAATTGCATTCTGTGCGCTACCATCGCTCTACCTCGCCCTGAAGGGTCGCAATCTATACAACTGGCGAGGCAACAAAAGATGCATCTCGCGATCTTCGTCCCGCGCATCTCGAGGGACAAATTAATACGCTTGGTATTTTATCTCGTGACACGAAGATGTTTGTAAAAGCAAGTGTTACAACATTATAAATAAAGAATTTTTAACTTCAAATTTTCAATTTCTTTCTACTCTCCAGGTCGTTTAGAGTAACTCCAATATTTACATCGTAGAAGTCGGAAGAATAGAAAGAGGGTCAATTTTTTACTATTAATAAAACTATGTATCTCATAACTTACAAAAAGTAATTACTATATAAAGTGTAAAAGATTTAATGGTAATTTAGTAGTATATACTTAATGTGTAAAAAAATGATAAAAGATTGAGTATAGCAAAGTAGGTACAAATGCTCACTTCTTGAATTCTTTGTTCAACTTGATATTTTGTACATCCCACTTATTTGGGATATACGGCATTTTTAGCGCGCAGGATTTATGTTCGAAGCATATAAAGTGCGATAGATTTAATGCATTAAATGCATTATATGAAATATGAGTATCATAACACTTAAGTGCAATATATATGCAAAAGATTAAAATTATTATCTATTATAGTACTTCATATATTATAATATTTATTATTCTCATTTCTATTTTAATAAAATTTCATGAACACATTTTATAAATTATATATCATTTTACGTATTATTTCTAAACAATAAGCATTTGTAAAATCTTTATAAACTATTATATAAATGTTTGCAAATTTCTTTTTAATTTAAGAAATAAATATTACCAACTTTTTATATATAGCAGATAGCATAAACTCATAAAGTTATTGGTGCAGTATATTTATCTTAAAGCAAATCCAAAACTTTTCGACTCTGAATTTGACTTAAACTTTAAAACTACGAGCTAATGTACTGTGCCATTAATGTTTAATGCATCACAACACTGCATCGTAGCGTGTAGCGGCGCGAGACCTTCGAGACCCAGTTAATAATTTTGTCGCGCCTTATAAATATCCATAAAATGAAATGCTGCCGGTGCCTATCGTCTTTATGACATAGAAGTCGTATAACAGCGGATATGGGTTACGGTCGTTTCTCTCTCAGCGCTACTGAATATTCCGAACTATTCATACGCGACTGTATCATTTTTACTCGGCGTAGAAGATCTAAACCACAGCAAACGCGCCGCCGCCGCCGCACAGGAATCTCTCCACTCGCTAACGCACATATAAGCATGGCTTTACTGGAGTGTGGTATAGAATCGACTGGTTGCATTAAGGCGAGGGGAGAATCAATAAACGCTAACTGCGATATGAAACGAGGGAAGCGACGAAGTACATTCGACACGCTTGCGTGCTCGATTAATGGCAGGACATCTCGATTCACGGAAATACGAAACTCTGAGGGGACCGATAAAAGTGCAAGAAGAATTCTCCATATCATTTAAAGAATTATTTTATTGTATACATATATAGCAAAAAATATGAATAACTAAATTCAACCAAAACACAACTATAAGATAAAACAAGAAGCAAAGGGAGAGGAAATAAAGCAAATGCGCGAAGCGAGTCTCATTGTCAGTCCCTGACATTCTCGTTTCCTTCTTCTGAAAACTTACTCAGCGCGCGATTAATTTCGTCGTCAAGATACGAGTCGATTGTTCGCCACGCGATAACGTGAGAAGGCGACATAAAACGTATAGCCGTGCACACGTTGGTGTACTCGTTGGTGTATTGTTCTACGAACACCAGCTATAAATATTCGACTGTAGACACGCTAGAGCGTGCTTTCTGCACGATCGCGTAGTCGCGCGAGCCTCGTAAGAAATCGTGAGAAACGACGACGTCGCATATTTTTCAAGTGATACCCGCCTCGGTTGGATAAAAAATTAAAGGCGGCCGTACGCGCAGCACGATACCGTAATGGAAGGGAGAAGGATTGTTAATTATTAACCACGGTCATTAATCAGTCCGCTCATGAAGGCTCATTTGTCCGCTCCTTGTGTTACGCGCGAGCGCGGAAATAAAAACACAATGGGGTTTTTGATGGTCAGACATAAGAAGGAGGAGAAGAGAAAAGGGCCTTCAAAGGGAAAAGATCAACGTATACTTCATAATGAAGCGTACGCACAGGTAGTACCTTTTGAGAGGAGATACTGCATTGCGGTAGAATGAATGGAAAAACCAAGTCAAACGGAAAAAAACTCCGAACAGAACACGGCTAACTTAGACACGGATGATTATTGTTTCGCATAAATTGAAGCCGCCTGAGACGACTCGGGGAAAATTTGATTTTAAAGGGGAGATAATACCGACCTCGTTTCTTGCTCGTCTCGCACAAATGCGACCTTTGTGAATTAATCAGAAGAGAATGTTCAGCTTCAAAGAGAAGAAACTGACGATAATTTTGTACGACATGTTATACACTTTTTAGATCCGTCATCCCTTTAACATTCCCCGACTATGAATTCTTCAGATATTTAAGCTCAAATATATAGTTTAATTTAACCTGTATCTATCTTTAAAATGTTTGAAAATGTAAATTTGATTATTAAATATCTTGAAGTCTAACAAAGGAACACACGACTAGATGTCTCCCTCCAACTTTAATAATAAGCTATTTTAAAATGTAGACAAAAATAAGAGACTTATAGAATACACATCATATTTTTAGA
Source organism: Cyphomyrmex costatus (assembly GCF_001594065.2). Taxonomy (NCBI): domain Eukaryota; kingdom Metazoa; phylum Arthropoda; class Insecta; order Hymenoptera; family Formicidae; genus Cyphomyrmex; species Cyphomyrmex costatus. Next base: position 464,638 of record NW_017274977.1, on the reverse strand, counting down.
AGCACTTTCTCGCGCGTTAAGGGAATGAAATTCTCCCTCGAAAAGAATAAATTTTTTCTTCCTGAGTGAAAAATATAAAAATAGTGTGAATAAAAGTTGAATAGTTTTAAGAGTACTTTGTAATAACGATAAAAAATATTTTATATATAGATATATATATATATATATAATTAAATTTTTTCGAGAAAGGATTTTATTTCCTCAAAGTGTAAAGTAGTGCTTATAAAAAACATGTCTCTTATTTTGATCTACATTTCTATCTATTTTAACTTTAATTCAAAGCTTATTAAAATCGGAGGAGAACACTTGGTTATGTTTCCTCGTAAGACTTTCAATCTACAGAGAGAAATGTTACGTTCTAGATTCTCCGATTCGAATCCCTGGATAGATAACCTTGCTTATCTGATGAACAAGTTCGAAATCCACTTCCTGTAGGATCTTGAGAAAAAAAAGATAGAATTCCAACCGCTTCGAGGAATGAACACATCACTGCCGGTGAGAGCGAATTTTCCTCATGGCATACAAAGTAGCCCGCGGAACGTCAGTTATACGAAGGAAGTCGCAAGTGGAATGCTTCTTTCCCTGTCTGTGCCCCCGTACCGCGAACGAGAAGACCGGGGAGAATTTTCTCCGTCTCTGCAACCTCCTCTTAGCGTCCCTGCAAAACCCTCTCTCGTTTTCTATCCGCAGCCATCAGACCGGGACGCTCGCCAAGGCGAAGTCCACGCCGAATACGAATGACCTGGACAAATTAGGTCTCTCCCAGAGCAGTCCCGTCCACGCGCGGACGTGCTCGTCCTGTGATAGCTGCGACTCGAAACGCGTCCCGGACGTTCGTCAACGGCGACCGAGTTAATTAAAAACCCGATGTAGAAAACGTAGTGTCTCTATACTTATAGGCTGTTCGTATTTGTCGCGAAAGTAATCACAATAGCGCAATTAATGTTTTGCAATTAGATAAGATATTACGTGTACGGTATACGATATGTGCAGAGAGTTCCGAATATGGAAAGCTAAGGTCAAAAGCACATTGCATCGCACGGAAAAAGAGAATAGTCTTATCTTACTAAAGTATCTAAAAATTTAATTAGTTAGATCTGAAAAATAATTTGGATGGACCATAAGAGTAAAATGCTGTAGAAACAGAGTTGTCACAAATTTCTTATCCTAAAATTCCACTTTTCTCTGATTTCCAGTTTCGTGGCCTTTGAAAAAGTTTTGACATTCTAGCAACAAGTTTGAGCTGCATAATTTTTTCGTTCTACATAATTATTACATTTCGATCTAAACAAAATTTTCAGATACTTTAACAAAACCGTTTTTTTTTCCGTATGTGAGCGGTTACATTGTCAAGGACTTTCCATAAATGACACAATCGGTCGGCAATTTGTTGCGCGCTTTTATCCTACACTGAAAAAAAAGGATTGGCTGAATATGGCATAGCATCTTTAATTGAATGCAGCAGCCAATTTTTGATTGTCACAGCCATTGTTGTAGCTAACGCAACCAAAAATTGGATGTTGTAGCCAATTAAAAATGCTATAGCATACTTTGTAATACTAAATTACTGCAGCGCAACCAATCTTTCCTTTCAGTGTAAAAGTACCAGTCACGTCGACGATTCAAGGATACGAACGCTTTCTGCTGTTAAATGTCGGCGCAGTTGTTGTGCATATGTCGACGGTGAAGGATCGATAAATCTGACATGCCTGATCAAGATGTAGTACGTAAGGGCCGAGTGTTTCCCCCACGTTCCATGTCAGTGAGTGGCTTTGGGATTTGACGTGAGAGACAACCTCGTTCCTCTAAGCAGGCGTGAGTGCACTCTAGGGGGGACGAAAGTGCGCGGGAGTGAAGAGAAACGGTATAGAGAGGAAGGGTTTGTCAACGGCAAAGACAGCTGCGACGTAACCGGAAAAGATTCGCATCGTGTCGGTGGAAACGAAACCTCAGAGGGAACAGCTGAGCGACAATCGAACGAACTCGAGTTTTTAAATAGCCATTTATATCGACTGCATTTCCGAGTAAACCGTTTTACATAACAACGTCAGTAGCATCAGACAATCGTTTCTGAACAAATTTTGCTTCATTTCTCTTTTATTAATTACCTCGTAGATACTGACACAACGTCGTTGTAATATTAATGTCCTTTTATTGCTTTAATTTGAATGTCAATAATAATAAACGTAATTTGCATCGTTTAATACTCGCCTTTCTCCTTATTATATCAATGTATACTATCTCGTTATACCTTAAAAATAAAACTGTTATATAAGTAAATTAGATTCTTTAAATATCTAAACTTCATTTCTCTTGCAATTTCATTTCTTTAAAATTTAAGTTGTCTTTGGAGTGTCATACTTTTTCATTGTTAGGTGTACACAATTGCTTCAACTCTTTGTCAAAAATTAGATTTAATATTTAAAACTCCTAGAAAAAGATATACTAAACTAACATTTGCCAGACTTCGAGACGCCCTTCGGGTAATGAATATTCATGCTGACGCGTTTCCACTCGACACGAAAAAAGCGAGAAAGATGGGAAGTATGAGAAGTCAAAGAGCTCGTGTCAGCGAAATAACCGAGTAGGACTCCAGTGAGAGGAACGCCTCTCTTAGAAAAACACCCCCTAGAGAAACTTGACCCCCAACCGGACAGCTCGGCGTCACGAACTGCTATTATCTTGTTCCGATAAGTTCGCGAAGGTACGAGTATTCCGAGCCGACGAGCCGGTGCTGCTGATTAACAACGCTCGAGAGTTAACGAGCACACCTTCGTTCGGACGTGACGAACGAAAAGACTAAATGCAATCTGGCGTGTAGGTTGCAAACAATCAAATCCCTGGGGTATCATCCACTGACGTATAATACACAATCTTGCGCGTCCAATCTCAGAAACACAAACGTTTCATAATTCCTGTAACGCTGTAAGAAATATACGATCGAAAAAATACGTCAAGTGCTACAGATCCATGTAAAATATCTACTAATGTATCACTTTCCGGACAGTTAGATACTCGGATTTTTATAGCCTTGGACTTTTATAACCTACGGGATCTAGCGGTGTGTGCATGGATCCCTAAACTTGTACATGGTACCCAAGGCGCTTCCATTACATTAGAGGCGTATTTTTCTGATTTACGAGTACGAGCTGCAGAAGAGGGAAGCGAGTTTCCAGACTTATAGCCCACTATCTGGCTAGCGCGGCTCACTTCGGCTTCTCCGGTTTCTTACATTCACTCCCCCCCCACTGATTCTCCCCAAAGCGGCCGCTCATCCTTCCTTTTTTTTTCCCCCTAACCCCTCGCGTCCCTCTGTGTCCGACACGTCGTGCGAATATCCCCGTGAACCATAGTGGCCGTTGAAATGCTTCTCACCTCGGACATCGTCCTTCCACCGGCATGTCTGTATAATCCAGGGAATGCTATTTTCCCTCGCAGGCGCCGACGCCATCCCTTCCTTCGTACGCGATAGAGGCGCGGGTGCGTCAGTCGATGGTGATGGTAGTGGGATCCCACCGCGCTGCTGCCGGTCGTTTCCGGAGCTTTATCGAAAAATCCGTCGGAGAACCGGGAAGCTCTCGTGGACGTCGTCGTCTCTTGCGGGACGGAAAAAGACCCCAGCAAGATGGCGCATTCGAGATGGAGGGTAAGAGAGAAAGAAAAGGGGGAGGGGAAGACCATCTAGCGATTTCTTCCCCGGAAGAGAAGCCCTCTATCTCGCCGAGCAAGATGACCATTAGGCGAGGGTGGCTTGGCAAGCGTCTTTTTATTGTACACATCCAAAGAAATGACGCGCTTGTGTATGTTTCGTACTGAATCCGATGAAGTGAGGAACACGACAACTTACGTGGAAATAAGAAATCCCTTTACAAAAATTGTAACACACATTCGAACGTATCTTTCTGTGGATATACTGTTATTTGTAGATCGCGGAAAGGTTCGCGCCTTTTAAGTCCGTCAAGAACCCTTTTCAATGATCTCGTAAACAATCGTCGTCCATCTAATAGAAAAGCATTTCTTATTCTTATACGAGCATCTCCAGGAAATCCAGGTTCTCCTTGTCGTCCTTTGACACGTGCAAGAATATATCTTCGACAGAGGGTAGATTTGTGCGAGCTGTGGCGTATATCAATATCTTTGGAATACAAATAAGCGGGGAAGACAGACGATGTACAATACTCTGTGTCACGAGGCAGAGCAATAGGTAGAGAAAAGGACCACCTAAGGGTATTGAGTTCATTGTACTACTATCTCTCCCTTCTGATTCGGCCACGTAGAAAACGATGTCGAGAGGATAATAAATTTACATGCCCCCTCTCTCGTGTCACATCGCGTCACGTTATCCGTCGACCCGATATCCAAAGCAGAATTGAAGAAATTTATTGTTACCGGGACACAAAATCGCGAGAGTATCCCGTGAAATTTTACATAAAGTCGCGTACGTGACGGTGTTATCGAATCCGTGGCAAACCGCACTTATCTGCTCCGTCGAATCGTTCACCTCGTTTCGTCCGAAACGAAATGCGCCGCGCGACCGTGAAGCAAATCGAAATTGGCTCAGAGATATTCCCCGTGAATGTGAAAATCGCCATGATGGTACCGACCTCGCAAAACGAGGTAAATAATTGTAATGGATCTCACAGAGAATTTATGTACGTCACGAAAGCTTCCCCCTTGGAAACAAGCAGTAAATAGGTAAGTATCCTTCTGGTTGTCGAAGAACAGAACAATAATGAGCATTCATTGCAATCAACTAAGAATTCAAAGATTTGAAGAGTCAGAAAATGTTTTTCAAGAACCTGTTATATCACAGTCAGCGCAAACATATTAAAAATACATATTCAAAAAAATTGTGGCTAAATATTTGGAGAACGGATTTAATGAGCCTAATGGATCTCATCGAGAATTTATATATGTTACAAAAATATTTGTATCATTCAAATATAACGAATTAATTGTCGAAAAGTAGAGTATCTTCAAAAAAAAAAATAAGAATTCATTATTTAAAAAGTTTTGAGAGAAATACGATTTTGTTGAAATATCTAAAACTTTAGCTAGATGCAGATCTGAAAATAATTCTTAAACCATCAAAACAATTATACGTAAAAATTTCAAGTATGATGACCAATAATATACAAAGTTTTGACTAACAGTCAGTTTGAGCAGTCTACGTAATTATTTAATATTTTTTTCAGATTTATATATAGCTAAATTTTTAAATATTTCAGTAAAACCGTCCTTTTCGTGCAAGTGTCTAAATATAATAATATTAAAAATAAATAATATATTAATATTACAAATTAAAAAATCTCTTATTTTTTCATTGTAGATATCGACACGTATATTCGATATTGTTCCTATAAAAGTGAATCTGTTTTCACAATAATATTGATTTAACTTAAGAGTAACGGCCATCACCAAGCAGACCATAGGGATCAATCGTGTTTTCATTTTCCCAGATTAGGTCATGGTTAATTGAAAAAATCTTCGGTCGATCGGTTCCGCGTACGCGGTTGTCCGTCCATTTCGCGGATTTGACGTTATTTCAATTAAAACGATCGAGTGGCACGCAACGGGACGAAACGATCGTAGGTAATTGAAAACGAACTGCATCGATTCCAACATCAATTGCTTCGGGATACAATGCCACACGTGAATGTTCATCAACTCTTATCATATTAGCGGTGAATGACATTGAGGCTGCATCACGATCGATTCAAGGTCCGTATGTCTACGAGATTCAAAATGACTGATCATATTTGTATAATTGAACTAAAATTATCCAATATTTTTAGATTAAACATGCTTAAGTCTTTGAAATTCCGATTTGCAAAATGATTAAATACTTGGACGAATAATAAATCTAACTCGCGAATATGTCTCACAGACATAATGTGACTAATTAACTTAAACAGCTATAACTTATAATAACTATTATGTAATCTTAAACAGTTATAATATCTGAAATAATTATAATAATCAAATCTTCTGTCTGAATCTTATTTGCACATCTTCTTAAACATATTCTTACACAGTTGGAAAGTTTACATTAAATTTAACACACGTGTATATAACGGTCCATCCAACTTTTTGTATTAATTTAAGATGATGCTGTTAGAAAATAACTTAAAAATATTTATATAAAAAATTAAAAAAATAATTTTTGTTTAATTAACACTTATGTTAAATTAACACGTATTTTACTCATATGTTATAAAACATAACTTTTCTGTTATTTATTCACTTACTCATAAATTATTTTATCCTGACACTAACAAATTAATGAATATTAATTTAACACAAAATTTTAACAAGGATTTGAGTGGACCGTTTATAACACAAATGTGAAATATTTCCTACCGTGTAAAATTTTCTCCCGCTATTATAAATACATCTTTTCAAAATGTTACGGATAAAGCTACTGTTCGCGCCAGGCGCATTGTAAGTCCAGGTTTAGCACTCGATTACGCTCAGATACGATCGATGCACCGATTCATGGTAGGTCGAGATGTTTCCGGCGGAACTTCGACACGAAGCAAATCCGAAATCCGGGATAACGAGGTCTCACCGTGGTATTTGTCCGGCGAGCGTCCGGCACCTGAGAACATTTCGGTTTCTGTAACTACATAGTAAGGTCGTAAGTGCTGCGACCTTTCTTACCACCAGGTCACCCTACACGATATTGCACTCTGGGCAATCACCTCCGTCGTCTCGGCGCTCACGCTGGTATCGACGACACCCTTAAAAACGATCAAACGACGTCTCCTTCGAGAAGGAGAACGTCACCCGTGATCTACTTTACAACAACTTTCATCATCGAGAATCTGGCCGTTTTAAAATTTTAATCTCGCCGATGAGAGTGAGTTACGAATTTATCTCGAACTTTTCTCTCATCGAGATTATCAAATTTACCTAATGGACTTTACGCAATTCATAGATACTTGAATTATGCATATCCACAATAAAATTTATACTTTTCAATAAAATTTTCTCTAGCGAAAACACTATATATAAAATGAATTAACAAATTCTCAAGAACATCGATCTCTTAGTTTTCTAAAGAAGTTGAAATTTAATGAAGCGTATACGCTTAAAATAAACTGTTGATGTGCGGAAGTTGGCGAACTACACTGAAAGAAAAATTTGGCTGTCGCAATAATTTAGATAGTAAAACATGGCATAGCATTTTTAATTGGCTGCAGCATCCAATTTTTGGTTGCAGCAGTCAATTTTTGGTCGCGTTCACCACTCGCAGTGACAGCTGCAACTAAAAATTGGCTGCTGCAGTCAATTAATAAAAATGCTATGCCATATTCAGCCGATCTTTTTTTTTTCCAGTGTGTCGCTCGGTGAATTCTTCGCGTTCTTTGTTCCAGCCTTTTCGCATAGCGTGCGAAAAGACGACATCGATCGACGTCTAATAAGGAAGCCCGTCGTTTATCGTACCTGGTAGAGTTCAATATAGCGAGCTTCAACGCTTTCCAGATTATTCGATACACAATCGATTCGCCGCGACACGCATCTACGATCATAATGGAAACGTTTGTCGCAGCGCCGCGCTTCTGCTTGTTCTTTACTTCATTCGTACAAACCGTTTACCAGCATTTACCGTAGCGAGAGTGAACGAGAACAGCCGCGTTTACGATCGTGTTTCCTGGAGCTTTTAGAAACTTCTCGATCCCCTCGTACGAGAATGGCTGACTCACCGAGACTCAATTTTATCAAGTAGTCAATTTAAACACAAATATATATCGTTTCCTGAAAATTCCGCTGACGATATAATTCTGTTCGAATAAAGGTATAACACGAGAAAATCAAATATATCCTTAAATCGATTTCCTCTACGTCAATTTTTATTTAAAATTACAATTTTCATATCTGACATGTAAGAGAATTTAATTCTGGAAAATATCCAATAATTCGATTAAATCGTTACTTAAGTTATCAAAGTCGTTGGAAATAATTTGCTTAAGGCTCATTATTCTGTAATTCTCAACAGTGTCCCCGTTTACTTGTATTGAAAACTGTATAATATACGTAACGTAAATTATAGATTTTCATTGTTGGCAATGTATATCGGGAACATGGTCGATGTCATTATATTGTCGTTGCACAGCTTTTTTACTGTGTACGAAACCTACGTAAATAATAACAACGATATTGTCGTTAAGGATTACAGAATAGGGGGGACTAAATTACGAAAGAAAGAATGATATCTAGGTTTTCTAATACAAAATCATAAAATTCTTCACATGGTAGTTGAACATTTATTTCATACTTATTATTATTTCACTTATTATTTTCACACTTAAAAGAGGAACAATTCATAATTACATCCTTAATTTGGGATAAAATTTGAGACGCGTTGTAAAGTGAAACAAAGAGTTAGGATTGTTGATCACATAGACGTAGCTAAGATTTTGTTTAGACGGAGGAGGGTAATTAGAATTGAAACTTTTGTTATTTTTAAGTATTAGTTTACAATTAAAACAAAAATAAAGTTAATTAAAAAATTAAGCATGTATATGTCTCTTTCGGGGAAAGAGGGTAGTCGATAAATTTTCTATTTTTTCTTAATTAATTACCAGAAGTAAATTATATGTATTAAGTTTAGTAATTTACTTCATTTTTCTTACAAGATAGTAAACTGATTCTTCGAACTAGAAGAACTATCTAATATTTATAATTGTAATCAACAATTGTTTTTTTCCTCCAAATTTATTTTTTGTATCGAACTCATTAATACTCATTATGACTCTGTTTTTTACGAATACTCGTAACTTTTAAAATTCTATTATTACACTATGTAATTATTTTGTAATTATATTTATTGCAGAAGATTTGTGGGTGGGGGGCGTGGTCTCCTTCTGTCCCCTCTTGGCTACGCCCATGGTTGGTCACCTTAATATAAGATCAACTACTGTCCACAAATTGCGAGACAAAGCGGATCTCTTCACACAAAGATGTGATTGTCGAGCGCGTCGAGCGTAAAAGAAATGAGTCGATAAAACTAGATTGGATAACCGCATTTATCAGACACCACGGCAGTGCCGACGTATCCTCAGCGGGGATCGCGGCCAGAAAATACGGAGGAGATCAGCAGATTCCTACCGCGATCATCATTCTCCTCGCGGGGAGTTTTCTCGCCCTGGGGAAACCATCCGCGGGAGACCGGGAAAGCTTTCGGCGTACGGACGGCAAAAACAGAGGACGATCAATTATCCTTCGAAGTTTTCCGGTCGCGGCTAACCTCGCGCGCGCGCACGCTGAGTGGATTAAGCGATTGTCCATTGGATCGTTGGCGGCTTAGAGGGAAAGAAGAAGTGGAAGAAGCTCGCACGCGGCAAGCAGGCAGGCAAGCGAGCGGGTGGATCCATCTCCCCGCTTCCGGGATCGTCTCGCGAGAGCGAGCACGGGTCCGAACTTCGATCCTGGGGCAACTAATCGAGTGAAGTTAATTTTGAGAAAGTACGGCAGCCGGGCGACAGCGTCCTCGTTTCCTTCATGAATGGAGGAGACTAGAAATGCAATAAACGGAAAAGACCCTGTACGCGCCATCCCCTCCATTCTTATTACCTTTACATATATTCTCTTGTATTCTTCATTCTGTCTCCACTTCATCTTCTTAATTCGCCTCTTTTTGATATTTTCTATTTTTAACAAATGTAACCCTTAATATAGTCCGTATTTCTTCTTTTTTTTTTACAATACACTATAAATATTTTTTAAAGATGCTAAAGTACACACCATGTAAGTATCACGGAATAATTTTTTTTTAGGTACTTAAAATGTGATGAAAACTGGCCCAGGAGACGAACGATTATTCATCGTATGTAATAAAGAGCCAGAATATCATCGTGTGTTAGAGGTTAATCATCCGTTATAATTGTTCATAATATATGTATATCATGATCGTAATCATAATACTCCGTTGAAAAAACACTTGTAAGTTCTTTTGATATTTAAAAAGATGTGTACGCTCTTCGAATGAATCTATAACTCTCAATCGAGAATTACGAGGCAACGAAGAATTAATTTCTGCTTAGAACACGATGCCAATTGTAAATGTTGCTATAAAAGCATTCACGTTAGAAATGCGGAACGCGAGAATACTGCCCGGTCCGCGAGAGAGACGTAGGAAAGAAACGAGTTTTCACAATCGAGAGCATAAAAGCGTTCTCGAGCATTTATTCCCGAACAAGGTACGTTAGAGTAATACGTTTTCCCTGTCTATAGAAATGGCTGTCAACTCAGCACATCTACCGTTCCATTGTTCGCGGATTGAGACCCTTCGCGAATGCGGCTGGTGTCGATGTAGCTAAGATGAACGATCCGCCGTTTTTCAAAAAAGATCCGCAACTGGGGCCCTGGGTTTACAGAGAAGGTAGTTGCGATGTCGTTGATCAATTGCGACTTGTAGTTAACAGAATGCATTGGCCATTGATCCCATTTGGCTACCCTAACCGCTTTCGTATTGATAGAATAACACGCGAATAAAAGCTGACCTCGAAAATAAAATTTCGCACGGAAAACACTTACGCTCCTTTATTATTTTGCAGCCTTCTCATTAATTCGATAAGATCAATATTCAACGATACAATTTTACATTTCAAATAAAAACTTTCTCATTTTATCATAATTATTTTTCAAAAACATGTTTATTTCTTATTGAAATAATTTTTTATCTCATTAGGTTCTCTAAATTGCCGCCAAACTTCTTAAATTTTAAGTACAATATAGAAATATTTGTAATTTTTTCATTATTTGCTAAAAAGTGGATTGAAATAAATTGAAATTTAACGAACTTTTTACATACTTTTATATATTATGTTCTTTATTTCCATGTTGAGTTTACGTTAAGAATTTAAGTTTGGAATTTTTTTTTTTGGAAGAAAAACGTCATTTGTAACGAGATGTGCGTTTTATCTGTCATAAGGAGAGTTAAAAGCTCAACTAGACCGGTTAACTCGAAGAGCGTAACGTTGCTGAAGTACCCATCCCGTACGTCCAATAGCTTGAAATCAGGACGGGCGTCGCGCTGCACGACGTATGGGCGTCGTATCGCGCCGTGTCGCGTTGCGAACGTGACATGAATTCACCCGGTGAAGTGAGTCGCGGTGCAGGCGAGAAAAAAGTACCTCGCTGCGTACAGCCCGATTTCCCTGCGCACAAAAGCCAGGAAAGGCCGCAGAGCAGCTCTCACCGTGCAACCCCCCGCGAATCACCGCTTCGATTCTCCGACCGCCATGGTAAACCGCTCGCGCATACGAGCTCATATCTGATCGGGGTCGCCAGTGCACAATCATCCCTTTCCATCCGCGAAAACACGCATCAGTGGCTGACCATGTAACGCGCGGCGCAGCGCGGAATGGTTTTGCGGCGAGTTAGCGCAGCGCTGTAGATTTCCGACCGCGAAGCGTCGCGGCATTGCGCGGCCTCGCGAAATAACGCGTGATTTATTCGATTCGCCATGATTTACTGACGATTTACGACGCCGCTGTTTACCCCGCGGTACACTCTCAAAATTCCTCCCCCCCCTTCCCCCCTTCGAAATTCCTCGCGCGACAAACGGCATTGTTCGTGGATAAAAGAATAGATGAAGGATACAATGTTGTGTGTTTGTAGTCCCAGTTTTAAAAAAATCTCTAAAAATTGCAGAGTGAGAGTTGTCACTTTAAACAGTAAAATCTCAATCTTAAAGATTAAAACATTAAATAATGACGTTTCTTTGAAGGTTGAGGTGAGTCACTACTTTTAATTTTTAGTTAATTTTAGTTTAACGATATTAATATCTTATTAGATTGTACATCAAATCGGCTAATTTGATGGTGACTTTATCTCCAACTTCCAAGGATATATAGAGATTATGTATGTTGAAGATGACTCCAAAGTGAGTCGAAACGTTCAAAATTTTTATGAATAAATAGACAATTACGTAATAAGAACCACGTTTGACTCTCAATAGCCTGATGCATTGATCCATATTTTTTGGTTTTATAAAACATTAAAATTAAAAAATTGTTTACATTGATTGCAAGTCCATTGCGTCCATAGAAAAGATTTTCGGATTTTATATTATTTTTCAATGTATCGTGAATTCACGAAACAGAATCGATAACTTATTATTAATAGAGGAATATTGTATACTTAAATAGAAAATTCTTAAATCTAGAATTAAATCTAGATAAAAATCTAGAATAAAATACGCACATCGTGCGTTATAATATTTGGAGTAAATATTTATTCTAAAAGTATTTATATGTATATATTAACTCTTATCTTAAAAGCAATTTTATTTAATTCGAGAGAAAAGAATATAGGAATTATTGATCTTATCTTAATATAATATATTTTTATACTGCAAATAAGATGCATTAAGATTAACTACATCAAGAATATTTTTCATCTCGTTATCAGAAATCCTTTCTACATATAGATAGTTAAAAGAATTTCAGAATACCGATTAGGAGACTAGCTATCTATAGATAAAGAATATTCTATAAAATATGAATTCTATTACATATGATATTAAAAATTGAATGGTCCTTTCGACCTCAGGGATATTCTAAAATTATTGGGGCGACAATGTGAAGCGATTTTGTTCGGAAACGTCGTTGGCAACTTTTCCGACGTTACGTGCCTCGTCTCCAATACACATGGAGCTTTTCCTCGCAAAACTATCCACAGACGCCGAAATAGAATTCACGCGGAGAGGATTACACGCGGACTACGCGCGTTGGCGGACGAATAACCCACGCAGGCGTCTCGTGGGTTCGTCTCTCGTGAATAAGACATTTATGATAATGTCAGCCTCGTGCGGAGCTTGCGGAAAATTTAGCAACAGCCGCGAGGAGAATTCCTTGCATGTCTCCCTCTCTTACCCGTCCTCTTGTCCCGAAAATTTCTATTTCCCAAAATTCTCTTTCTCCCTTTCGTTTCTGTCGCCTTTGCAAGTTTCCGCCGACTTCCTCTCGTTCGCTCTCGTTTCCTCCGCTGTAGGAATAGGAAATGAGGTTTATTTAGGTCAAATCTCTGTGCAAACTCCCACGACCTCGGGATACGAAATAATATCTATCCCTTTGTCTTAATCATCCACGCGATTCTAATACTTTCTGTTAACAGTTGTTCCTTATCGAACAGTCTTAAAGTGCTAAAATATACTTTAAACGTCTCCGTCTGCAATTATATTTTACTCTCGTCGTCTCCAATCGTTTTTTATCGTCCAAATCTTTTTACTGTTCTAGGCTTTTGAAAAAGAATTTAGAATTATTTTTTCAATATCTCCATTAACATATAGTTTTTTAATTTGAATGTTAAAATCTTTATTTTTGATACAAATTTAAATTTGAGTAAAAATGAAAATGATATTTGAGAGTAAAATTTCGCTTGTTTAAAAAAAATATTGCAGATGAAAGGTTTAAAGTCTATCCTTCGGCACACCCGGATCAGACGTATAATTAATGCACAAAAACAAAGCTAAAATAAATCCGCAAAATGTATAAAGAGCAAAAAACATAAATAACTGAATGTTGTTATAAGCGAAACTCCATTTTTGAATTTTGTAATTATTCCCACTTGATTTTGCGTTGCCAGCTGATTTTCTTTTATGAACAGGTGGTTCATAAAAGTCCTGACAATCCTGAGAAGTTGAAAATTGAGTTGTACCATTGCGAGAATACTCGGCGACACCTTAGAGTGCTTATTTAAATTCCTTCCTCTCCGCCTTTTCCACAGCATAATTATAAGTGACAACTAAATTCAATTCGAAATCACTTGACTTCGCAAATTTCCCCATCACAAACTACTGAAGAATCAATGCTTATGTAAATCCGTTGACAGAACCCGATGGTAGTCGCGGTGGTAGTCCGCGGACAGTGAAAAAAAAAAGATTTTAAAATAAAGTTTGATAAAAACTAAAAAGTGCGTCGGCGCAAAGTGTTTCGCGTGTTGTCACGTCGACAATACATTGAGGTACCTCATTTGACGGCGTTAAATTTTTGCGGTGTCGGGTAACGCGGGACTCAGCGTGGCGTGGCGTATAAATTTTAATGGGCGACAACGCATAGCCATCGGAATGAAAAACGTAATCGTCACCGCGATACGTTTGCCACAATTAAAAAATACTCTCATTTTAAAGCGACACAGCCCATGAATGTTTATATTTTACTTTCGAGGGACGCGCGCATTGAACGAAACATTCCTATATAGTGAGAAAACGGTAATTAATATAACTGACGCGAAAATTATAAAATCACTCGGCCACGGCGCGCTGTAAGTTATATTCCGCAGCCGATCGATCGAAAATAATTAACCGCGATTAATTTTGCGCCGGCCGGCGCGATGGCGAGACACGCCGCGCCGTTTCTCAACCGTTTGGAAAATAATAATGAAATTATGGGACGCGACAAGCGAGCGTCTCGCAACCATAAATCTTCGGGAAAAGAAAGTAAAAGTTATAGAGGACGAGGCGGAACGAGTCGAGAGGGTTGATTTACGTGGCGCGTTTTGAGAATGCTCGTTCACTCTCCGCTTTAAGGTTCATCCTACCGATAATCCGAACGCGAAATCGAACGTCAAAAAGCTCGCAATTGTCTTCCCAAATTCGTCCGAGAAATCGTTTCGAATGTTCGTATTTCGAAAACTTTAAATTTCTCTTTGATTGGACGATCTCTAAAATTCTGAAGAAGATTTTAGGATGTCGGATTCGTAGATGTTTGTTCTTAAGACGTAGAAGTTCTCCGATTTCGTAAAAGTTCCGTCCTTAGTAAGCTGCCTGTAACCAAAAACTCATCTCTCGTATGAAGCACGAATGTAAAGACCGAAAACGCGGAGGAAGAGGTCAAATACTTCCGAGATTTCTTCACCCTGAAATACATCGTTCTTTTGGACGGTTTGTCATACGCGCGAAAGTAAATCTGACTGCGTTTTCCATTCGGAGATGGCACGTGAAAAGAAAAGCGTTCTTCTGCGCGTAGATAGAAAGGGGATGTACTTGTCAGGAAAATAAATTTCATCCGAGAGATCCACTGTTTCTCACGTATATTCGGCACTTTATTCTTTTAGTCTCGTCCCTTTATTTGATATTCACGTACTGATAGTTGAAATACTTGTCGGAATTATAGTGTAAAGTGTCTTAGAACTTGTAAAAAACTTTAATTTTAATCTAAAAGTTAATTTAGTAGTTAAGTTTATTAGATTTATTCTCATCAGTATCCAAAATTCGTATCGTATTACATATGATTTTAATGTTTAGCTAATTACATGTCGAATTAAAATTTGAATTAAAAATGCAATGTCCGTTAGAAGAACGAGAACAAATATTTAAATAAATAATGATTTTTATAATTTAATTAAATCCGGATTACAAAAGCTGATTTTCAATTGCTTATATAATCGAAAAGCTTATTTTCCTGCGACACTTTAATTAAGGAAAAATCGATTCCAAATTGATTTAAAAAAAACTATTTATTAAAATTAAAAAGACTCAGTGTTTTGATCTTTCAATTACAAAAACAAATTGCATACTTTATGGAAAACATTTCAATTGTATGAAATAATTGTATGTATTTAAAAAATCAACGAAGATATCCGAGATATTTAAAAGGAACGATACTCAATGTTTAATATAGTTAATGATTAGCACATGAGTATAAAACGTATGCGAGAAAAGCTTCTACGGAAACATTTTTATTCGGTTTTTTTTTTACTCTTGAGCTACACTAAGTTAATGAAAGCACAAATTTTACGGGAATGCGTGAAATAACCCAAGAAATAAATATCCTGTTGTGTACCTTATCACGTGGACTTATTTTTACTACTAATCGGCTCATCGTAGAACGCACAGTTCGTAAAAGCGGACGAATAACTAATGAAGGCTCTCGTAAGAGTGACTTTTACGAACGACCGCCATTATTTTGCCTCTCCTTGATACAAAGAAAAGATCTGACGTTGCGTATTTGCGACGCGACGGTGCGCTTTCAACAAGCCCTGGGGAACTCTGAATTAGACATCTCCTTTTCCATACAATGCCCCATTACATGCTCGTTGTTTTGCAAATGATTTATGATTTATTATCAAGAATGCGCTTATACGATAATCTAAAAACCTACAATCTTTGAACCGTAAACGACAATTCGAATGTCGATACAGTTATAAATTAACGGAAATCGGATATCTAATATTCTGAACATGTTTGAGTTCACGTATCTGGAATTTACACTGAAAAAAGAAGTGTTTCATTTTAAGATATCAAAATGAAACACTTCTTTTAGTTTATCAAATACTAAAATCTTTTTAAGACCGTACAATTGATAAACAATAAACATACAGGAAGAAGGAAACCAATAACGGTTAAAGTCATTAACGATCAAATGGATCATAAATGCTTATTAAAATTATGTGTGAATTTTATATACTGCGTATGTAGTCCCCTTAATCGCGTGCCGAAATTTTTTTCAGACTTACAACGCAACACTAAACAACTACCGCAGTAATATCACTTTAGTTAAATTGACAAACAATCTAACAATTTTTGATACTTATAGCTTATTGGATCTTAATAATATGTTGAAAGACATATATTAAAATTTAACGATGTAATATTAAATTGCATGCGGTAGTTGTTTAGTGTTGCGTTGTAAGTCTGAAAAAAATTTTGGCACGCGATAAGGGGACTACATACGCAGTATATAAAATTCACACATAATTTTAATAAGCATTTGTGATCCAGCTTTGACCGTTAGTGGCTTTTTAACCGTTATTGGTTTCCTTCTTTTTGTCTTTTAGTTTATGTTCAATAAACAAAACACTATATGTTTTGATCAAAACACACAGTATTTTGTTTATTGAAAAAGTTTGAAACTAAAACACTAAAGTCTTTAAAAAACGAAGAGAAGAATGAAACGTTTAATAATAATATCTTAAAATTAAACACTTCCTTTTTGAATGCATATTCAAAGATTCACGTAGCTGTAAAATTTTATGCTATGTATGTAATATATATATTGATCTGTTCGTACAATTAACAATGACGAAAATAAAAAGAAATTAAGAAAAAAAGGCACGAAAACTTTTTTGCAAAAATGAGAGAAACCGCCAAGAAGAGGGCTGGAAATAAGCATATTTATAAACATGCCGCGCTTCTGACAGTCGTTGAATCCTGTGGCTTACTCACTACATAACTGCACTACATAACACTACATATGCAAGTCATATTATCTACGTGATGATTACGATAATCAATTTCTGTAGCAAATCTGCTTACATCGTTATATCTTCAAAAATACCTCCGTCTTCACAATCTAGATCTTTTTTGGTATATGAACAAGATTTCACTCTCAAATTTCTTCCTTGTTTTCGTACAAATTTCAATTTTCATTATAAATAAAGGTTTTAATATTTAAATTAAAAACCTATTTGGTAATGTGATAGAGACGTTAATCCTGAATTTGTCCGAATTTTTTGAAAGCTTAGTATAATAAAAAGAAAAAATGAAACTTGGGTTAAATAGAAAAATTTGATTGCCGAGGGAGGAAATAGAAATATGATTGCAAAAGGAGGGTTAACTTCATGATATTTGCATTCATAAATACAAGAAAGTAATTGAGATAGGAAAGGGACTCACCCTCGACGAGAGAAATATCAGTTTGCGATATCTGAGACATCGAGAACGCCACGGAAATATCGATTTATAGAGATTCCGCGCGTTTCCTGTACATACAGTGAGTGACAGTCGCTTTGTACGTATTTATTACTGACTTCGCATACGTCGCACGCTCAGTACGGTGGATGAAACGCGAGAGGTATTTCAGGCGACGCGGAAACTTCCATCGATTCCCTCGTGTCGACGATTTTCCAACGGGGGCTCCTCGGCGAGTTGCACCCACGACACTTCGGTACGTACCACCGCCACGGTCAGAACGACGCACAATTTCCTCTATGGAAATCAAGCCTTCGTTCGACAGGTGCGACCGGGCGCGCGCTCGTTTATGCACGTGTGTCAACGTGGCGTGCTGAGCACTTTCGATCGCACGACCCGATAGCTCCGGAGTCGCGGTAAATATGCTGATTTATTGACGAAGGGTTTGAATACACACACACAGATGGCGAAGGGGTACGATTTCTCTGAGACTTGTTCCATTGGGTGACTTGTATATTCGTTGATATATCTGTCAATTGTTGTTGCTAAGCCGAATAGTGACTTTTCCCGCTCAAAAATCTATAATTGTAGTATATGCGCAAGCACGAAATTAATATTAAATTAAAGTTTCCTAAAATCTCTGTTGAAAATTATAAATTTAGTACGCACGTGTGTTCGAAGATATATGGGTTTCGATAAACTCGCAAATTCTGCGTTGCTCTCCCTGTTGAAATTCCATACTGTATAGATTATTAATCACTTGAATTATTAAGCGCGTAAATATGCATATTTTATCCTCTCTGAGAGTAGAGTTCTTGTGTTGTACGTAATTAAATAAAATCGCTTTTAAATTGCAGCTTGCGCGAAACCTACTTTTCGAATCCGCGTAGATTGATATTGATGATAGTCACGTGCCAGACAGAATGTAATTTTCACGTCTTTAACGCGAATCCTGTCACAGGAATATTAAAGCTGCTAGGAAAATTAGAATTCGAATCCCATGGAATCCGAATCGCGCCAAGGGCGCTCGTCATTTTCTCACGAGATTGCGAAATCTGTAAATCGAGAAACTTTTGACGCGTCATTAAATTCTGGTTGACGACTTCGCTTCGATATGCAGTCAGAAATCCGGCTAGAACTTTGCAACACTCTTGATAAGATTCTTGCTGACGCTGTGAAATAATAATTCTCGCTGGCGAACCGTTTGCTAATTCAATTACACGAAAGTCGCACGAAATTTGTCAATCCTAGAGTTGTAAATGTCGTTCGAACTTCTAAGAAAATTCGAAATTGAGAGAAGGCTAAAGGTCAATACGGCTAAAGAATCCAAAGGCTTGAAAGTTTTCAAATGTTAGATATGTCAAATAATTTCGAAATTCTGTAGAGAAATGCAACAATATTCTGAAAAATATAGATGTTGTAAATCTCACCAAATTGTTGCTATGGAATTCCAAATTGTAAGGTAAATCTTCCTTTATCGTCGTAAAGCGGTAGTTTACATTTTGTACTTCAAACAAAACTTAGGTGTAATTTTCAGCTATATAGTTGAGAATTAATATTATGGATCTTAAACTATGGTATTAAATCCACACCTGTAGTATTAAGTCCATATCATATCGGTGTTTATATCAACGCGGTAACACAGCAAGAATTACATATAATCATGACCTGACGCGTTAAAAATCGATTCATACTCATATTTTTTAGCGTTAGAGAAAATCCAAAATTTAAATATTGATAAACTTTAATATATGTCTGAGAAATTTGTGTAATTATTAAAATTCCAAATTCCTCGAAATAAATGATTGTGTATTAACTGCACATTTATATCTCGACATCCGAGATGAACATCACTTTGTATACGTCCATATAGGTACCTATTTCCATATCCATATTTCAGCATGCCTATCTCGCATGTGCACCGAGTACGTACACCAGATATGCACAATCGAAAATCCGCTTAGCGAAACGCGTGACGGTGGTTTCGGACGTTTCGCCGGGGCTGATCGTAACGTCCTAATTTGGAGCATACGGTTTTCACTGCCTTTCTGTCGTCGCGAGAGGAGGAAATGCACAGCCACGCGGTAGCTATAACGGGACCGGGTGTGTCAGTGAAACGTTATGTCTGCCCAGGGTACCAGCTGGTGCATCGGCGGAAAGTAAATAAATAAACGCGTAAAATTTGACTAAATTTCGAAGCTTCCGTCGATTCGAGTGTCGAAATGGCGAGCCGATTTGAATACGCGTTCTATTGCGTCAGCGAGAGAGAACTACGATTGTAACTTCGCGTATTATGTGAATTGCGTAACCCACGAACCTCCCGCATAAAATTATGCACAATAATGTCTAAATGCATTAAACACAAGACGACGTCGAGGATTACAGTCGTCGTTTCTCCATGTCGTAACGTGCACTTATGGAATTGCACCCTCAACGTGCACAAAGCATTAACAATCGAGGGAGCAGAAGAACTTCCGCGTCTCGCGTTTGTATTCCATTTCCAATTCGTATTCGATTTCCAAGTTGCGTGCCACTGTTCCCCTGGCCAAAGACTTCACACGCCTCCGAACGCCTTTGATACCCCTTTATGTCCCTGCGAGGACAACACGGTGAGTCGGCGGAAAGCCCCAGAGCAGAAGCTCCGACGAGCTTTTTCCGATGCCGTTCGTATAAAGGATTCGATGTTTACGCGCACCTGGAGTTCGGAAACGACCGCAACGCACAATGCCCGCAACAATGGAGACTGTGCTAGCATCTCTTCAGCGCACCCGCGCACCCTCGTCGTGCCAACAATCCGCCGGGAATGTGGAGTTTTATGCAAATGATACAAACATACTCCTTATAAAATAAACTTGTGCGAGAGGAGAAACCAATGTTGCTTCCTTTAACAGCACGAACGGAAATCTGATATTTTCGAATTTGGGTAAATTTTGAAATGACTCTTCTTGAAGTCAGTACCTCGCGTCTTAGAATAACTAAGGTAAATATACTGGGTGACCCATTTTAACTTATCCACTAGATTATCTCGAAAACTAAATGCAGTAGACAAAAATGTTTCAAATGAAAATGGAACGGGGTCGAGGGGGACACGTTTTAGTTACGTTGTTTTTTTTTTCTAAGTGGAGGCGCTAAAAAGATATGAAGGTCACCTCCACTTTTTTAAATGGAATTATGTAATTTTTTTTAGATAACGTGATTCCTCTAATTATTTTGCATATAAAAGTATTAAGGTAGAGATACCAAAAAACTAATAGTTTTCGAGATATTTTTTACACTTTATTTTGATACATATTGACACAAAATGTTAAATAACTCGTAAACTGTTGACTTTTTGACTCAATTATTGGACAAAATTAATATTCAGCTTTTAATGATATGTATACGATTCTAAATTCGTCCTATTAAATTTTTATAAACAATTAATGAATTTAAAGTCGTACATATCATTAAAAACATTTAAAATTTTTATCATTTCGTCCAATAATCGAATCATGTTCACTAACTGTCCATTAACTAGGGCTTATATCAGCTTTTTTAACAATGAAGTATCATTTGAAGCATGTAATCGGATAAGTTTTTCGATCCATGCAAATATTGTATTTCAACACTGGGAGAAAAGTGTTTGGTATTTGTGACTATAATTGCATGGTAAAAAATAAATTATAGTTAGCTCCATTTTCGTAGACGTAATTGGACGACACAATAATTTTAACCATGCAAATATTGTATTTCTAGAAATATCTATATTTTTTCGGATACTAAATTTTAGAGCATTCGGTCCGATTCGGATTTTTGCGGTGCGCTGCAGTTTCTTTGAATCTTCTGGTCGTCGCACGATGGTCGATCGACGACGAGGGCGGGGAGTTTCATTGAAACGAAACATACGATACAAACGCGGATAAAGTAATAAAAGAAAAATATCGTTTACTCTCGGCGTGCGCAATTAAACGCGGAATTAGTCCGCGGGTGAAGGGGGGAAAAAAGTACACCCAACGCTGAGGAAAGGTAGGTGGAAATGCTCGTTGGAAACACACGCGCGCTCACGTAAAGTTCTCGCATCGTTGCAACGTTCGCGCTATCCACGGGGACACAGCAAATCCAGTTAAGCTCGCTTCTGATTTCAACATGTATCCCGTGTGTTGCACTCCCTTGTGATCTCTCCCTGTCTCTTTGTCTACCGTGCATTTCTTTCCTTTCTTCCTCAATCTACCTTCTCATTTTCCTCTATTTACCGTTGGCTTTTTTTCTAATCAAATCAATTTAGATATATAAATGATTTTATAACGCAAAAAGAAAGGCTATTTCTATTGTCCGTCGATTTTCACATTCAAGCGTCAAACCTAATAAAATGAGTTAAATAATTAAAATATTTACGCGTTATAGTATATCTAAAGTATGAATATACCTAATTATACTTCTATATATTTCTTTTTGCTAATTTAATTTAATTTGTAATACAATTATAGGTGCAATTTAGATCAATAAGAATAAATCACACACACACAAGCAAAGGAAAAAATTATATTTTCTGTTGAAACGGATCTAGATGCTTGATAATGTTCAAATTTTGCAAAGACATTCTTCTTTCAGTTCTACAGTAAAAAATATAGGCACGTATATTTTTTTTTCATTAATGTAAATTCTTTTATCTGTATTGTTTAATATTAATTACCGACATAAGTTTAAAGAGTTCAGGAAACAAAGAATAAGATTCACGTCAAATACTACAAATCAATTTTTAAACTAAAACGTTAAATAATAATAAATTGCGCACCAATTTGGTCGGGTGAAACGCAATTATAAACTGAAGCTAGAAATAATATTACAAATTATCTTAAGCATCAATATAATAACGATGCTAAGAAGCGTCTTGAAACATCATCGTAATAATGAACTTCCATTATAATTATTACAACATGATGTTGTACAAATCAAGTATATTCACTACCATAGAAGTATTCAAATTTCTCGTTCCTTAACGATGGATGAGCAGAGCCGAGCTCGTCAACGTTTCTCAACGTTACAGTTTTTCACTCCGTCGCATACCAAGAAGCGCTACTTGCTGGAGGCGAGGGTGTACCGCGGAATGCCATTAGCGAGCGGTCGCAATATCGCCGCAAGTAATATCGGAAATATCGATAGACAGACTTCGTTCCGTACTGCTACGGCGGCACGATAACTCTCGCAGAAAATGCCGAGGTAACGGCGAAGGCTTAATTAAAAAATACTTGCAGTCTGCCGTAATTACGCGGAGGACTCGTCGTGCACTCGCGCGGGAAGAAGAACAGGAGATGGAAAGGCGTCTCTGCGAGATCTTGTCAAGTCTGCTCCGTTCCGGAGACGTCTGTCTCTTTCTCCCATTTCCCCCCCCCCCTTTTCCCCCCCCTCTCGCTTTTCTCTGCTCTCTTCTCTCTTCTCTCCATTTTCTCCTTTTCCGAGTGCCCCATCGACCGACGTCGCCCCTCGTCGTCTAGGGGTACGAGCGCCGTAAACAAGTAGACGCGGTGGAAAAGTAATTAACGTATGTGCGTTTGAAACACGAATGCGGGTGAAAATGAAAAACCGCACGTTACTCGACGCCGCGTCGCCGGTGTAAGAGCAGCGAGGGAGACGAAAGTCTCGTGTGGAGGCAAGAGAGATAACTCGGTCTCGTTGGCGGTGCACCAGTTTATGCATTTTTTAACTCCGACTGCCCAGTTAATTCCCGAAGAGACTCATGTCGGTAAAATGAGTTTTTATATTATCGCGCGCCTCTCGCCGGTGATATTAACGTGATTAAAAGGTGGCCAACTCGAGAGAGAGAAAATCCAAATAGTCGAAACTTTCCGTAACCACCGCAGAGTTCAAAGTTACGAGATATCACGCCAGGCGGGACTCCGCGAAGCTTTCTAAAGAACATCAAGAACAAACGTTTCTAGAATGTTGACATCTGTCGTGTCGATGATTACGATCATTAGACATTCGCTTGTGAAGTCGGTACGAAATTGCAATTTCGTGGACGGTTACGATTGTCCTCGGAGACAACGACGACGACGACGACGACGACGACGGCGACGGCGATGGAAAATAGGAGAACCGACCGTTTGCGGTGAACGAGGATCCGTCACGAACAGCGGTGTCGTTCGCGAGCGTTATCGTCCAAGTTCGCCACCTCGGGAATCGTCGTCGTCGAGCCCGAGGAAGTTATGATTAACGTTAATTTGCGAGTACGAATGAGCGTGCGTCTAACAAGTCGAGACCGCGATCGCGTTTCGCGAACCCCTACATTCGGCTGTCCCATAGATATTTCATGCGCCGCCTCTCGCCCCTCGTATATCATTCCCGTAACACATGGCACCATCCATAGAGGGAGAATAGTTGCACGGATCCCTTGCACCCGCGGGGGGTGAAGCGTTGCAGACGGCAGAGTATCTCGTCCCGAAAAGCGAAGACGAAGGAAGGCGGGCGTGTGCGCTTGCACGGCTGGCTGGCTGGCTGGCTGGCTAGAAGAACGAAGGGACGGGTTGATGCCTTAATTTATCACCGTGACCCACGTCTTCTAGAGACGTCGCCGCGAAGAGACGTCCATCCCTATCGTCCGCAATGTCCCGTCACCCCGCTCGCTTGTCCGCTAGAATGGCTCTTAATCAGACCCGATACAGCCGTCTGTTGTCGGTAAACGGCGGTCTATTGTAAAGCGGATTCCGTGCTCCGTGCTGCACCAAAGGTCAACGTTCGTCGTTGATGAACGTCGCTCTTAGTAAGGTCTGCCTATTGAAGATACTTTTGCTATTTCTATGTGTTCTCTGTATATACAGCTCTTAATGGATCTTTTCCATTGTTGATTGTCGAATTAACATTTCTAATTAAACGAGGAACGCGAAGCATGAATATTTTAATTCCTTAGAGATAGAATGCCCCAAGAAAACCGCTGAAGTTGATTAATACTAATTGAAATGTTAAACGTTATTTAGGAATTTTAATACCAAATACTTGGCGTTTTTCACATTACTTTGTACACATATATAAACGCTAACGCGTAAATACCGAATTAATTTTGCAGCGGATCAAGTTACCTCCGCGTTTGCGTACAAATCAAATATTCTCCCCGTTGATGAAAAAACTACAAAAATGAACTAGCCGCGGCAAGAGTAATGAGTAACTCGAACCAGCGTGTAACAAGAAGCGAAGGTAATGCTCGCCACGCTCACGC
The DNA here is from genome assembly GCF_001594065.2 of Cyphomyrmex costatus. Taxonomy (NCBI): domain Eukaryota; kingdom Metazoa; phylum Arthropoda; class Insecta; order Hymenoptera; family Formicidae; genus Cyphomyrmex; species Cyphomyrmex costatus. Next base: position 439,808 of record NW_017274977.1, on the reverse strand, counting down.
GGGATTCTCTTTCCATCGGAAAGAGGGCGTTTTCTAGGCGCAGCCTGCCGCTAATTGCCGATGCACCTGCCCTTATTCGCGTTTACGCAGAGTTACATTCTGCTACAATTAAATAAGCCGGGTGTATTGTGTCACGGTCGCAAATTTATGATACCGTTTCTCCGCCGAAGACGGCTTCGCCCGATCGATACATTAGCCCACGAGATCCTATTTGATTCTCAAGTGCGCGGCTTTGTCGGTCGAGAGCTCTCGTTCGATTACGCCAACCAATCGACCGTGAACAGTTCCTCGATTGCGTTTCAGGTAACGAGAAAAACAGTCTCCGCCGTGCCTTCCCCGAACACATGTTAAGCGATCGGCTCTAGCCGAGCGTGAAGAAGAAACTGTACAATTACGAGTAACCGGGCGGACGATAACGAGATTCGACTACTAGGAACAAGTATTGTTTCTTAGACCGCAGACCCTCGTTTGTGTAACGTATTCTCGTATAGCGCAAATAGATATCGAAGACATAAAGAGCAAAGATTTCGTTGGTGAATATAAAGTAAAGTAGATGTCTATCTGTAGTAAATATTCTGGAGAAATCACAGGAGAAATAAAATTTCAAGAAGCCGAGACATGCGAGAGTTGCAATTTCGAAGCTCGACGGTGCCAATAATGCGAATTGGCGATATTACAACGCGATGAATAAAGATCATACGCAAACTAACGTATACGAATAAGTTGCGCGCATTATACGCTCTTGCCACGTTTGTGGCTGGCGATAATTTCGATCGCGAGGGAACTTTTGCCGTAAAACATTATCAAAGCCATATACACGTGCTGGGAAATCAAGTGGAAAGCGCCGCCACCGGAAGTGCTTTAGGTATTTTCGCATTCACCGCGTAAAATGGATAACTTGCCGAAAGGGATAAATCTGCATGAGCGGTAACGAATTTACGCATTCCTTTTCTCCATTTCCCACGTTACAACCGATTGCCCAGAAACTCCTTGAAAGTATCTAAGCGTCCATAAAAATTGCACATTCAAAAAAATATGGAGTGAATTTAATCGCATGAGGATACGGTATTTATATGTAATTCTCTCGTTGACATTGATATAAATCTCAATATACAGTGCGGATTGTTTTATGATAGTGGTGGATATTTATAAATAAACAAGTTTTAAATTTTAATCTAATCATTTGTATTTTATGTTATACGATTTCAAGTTTAAAATTTGACCATTTGTGTTACAAAGATATCAAAAAATCAAGTCATAACGTTTATATAAACTCAATCATGGCGTGGAGTTAAAACTTATCCATATGTTGTAGAGTGCAAGAAGGTAGAGTACACTGAGAAAAATTTCTGATTAAAAATAAACGAACCAGAAGAGCCTGATGATATCAATCGGAATTCTGGTTATCTCAACTAGAATTATAATGGATTCAACTAGAAAATTCTGATTCGTCTATTTTCAATCAGAATTCCAATTAATGCCATCAGACTCTTTTTTCAATGTCGGACAGGAACAAGTAACGGAAATATAAATTAAAAAAAAAATTAGAACATTGAAATGACAAAAAATTAAAAATTAGGAATATCTCAAATAAATGATCTAAAGTTCCGAAAGAAAAAAAGACTCGATCGGGGTCTTCGAAAATCCAAGAAAATTCGGGCTAGCAGATCCAGAGATATACATTTAACGGGGATACTAGAGAGTATCTAGTACTCGTGAGAAAAGATACGCGAATTGAAGAACGCGGGGGCTTCGTGGATCCGGGAAGCAGACTGTGTTGGAGTATTTCCGCCAGCCAATATGCGCGGTCGGGAAATGCGGAATGGAGCGGACGAAGTTGTTGGCGAACGAGGTAATCCGCACGACTGGTAACAAATCCGCGCATCCCCTTCCTCCGTCTTCTCGTTACGCCCGAGAACACACGACAAGCTTCGCCGTATACCTTTGCTTGTACGTACGATGTTTGCTCGGCCACATTTACATAACGAAATAACAAACAGCAAACACAGTCAATTTTAGGCATTATTAACTCTTAATTCAAGAGAAACACGAAACTCGCTACTCCAGTCAAGTCCATCTTGAATTCCAATGTTAACTGTGTTAATGCTTATAACAACTCCACTTTACGCACATTAAGCTGGTCAATAGTTTTAATTGTTCCAGTCTTATTGGATTTTCGACGAGAATTAGTCCAAAAAGTGTATTTCTTGTCATTACTGGAATATTGTCACAGAATATTGCAAGACCAAAGGTCAATGCGACGTGGCAAAGTTGAGCGTTTATTGATCCGGAGTAACTAGTCGAGAGTTTGGTCGCTCATTAATACGATATTTCAATCGCTATTTCGTTACCTACCGAGAGAGAGAGAGAGAGAGAGGATGAGAAATTCATATTTCATCTCTTTTACATCCGTATTATAAAGTATTCAGAGTACTGTCCGCAATATACATAAAAGGATTATTTTCTATGTGTAGCATGGTACACTTCAACAATAAATACCGACAAATTGACCGTGCAGTTTTACAGTGAGTTATAGTAATTTACCTAACGTAAATTAGCTGCGTAATTAAACTCCGGGCAAAATTTTCCCCGAGGAAAAGTGCAATGCAAATTACTTTGGGAAGAAATTCTTCCCGTCACACTAGTGCACGTCCGCTTCGGAACCGTCGGTACTTGGAGTCACTTTGCGAGTAGTTCGCCAATCCGACAAGATGAACGTTCCGCCGACAGAATTCCCCTAAGCACCATCTCGCGCGTACCGTATCCGGCGGACAAATTTCGCATAAAATTACCGAAGACGAAGATTCAGGGCTATCCGAGCCACCGCGAGGTAATATTTTTAACGTACGCGTTGCACACGAGAGACACGCCGTCGAAACCGCAGGCGAGGGGTGCTAGAGGAACCCTCCCCGTTCGTGGAAAGCAGTAACGTAATCCTCGGCAATTTGTCATTCTCCGTGTACGCCGTTTCTTATTTTACCCGGCTGGTGGACACGACGCCGGCGTACACCAGCCACCACCCCTCGCGGGAGAGTAAATTATGCGTGGGGGTGGCTTTGGTAGCGGTGGAACTCGCGTAAGGTGAAACCACCGCGATAAGGGAATACGGAGGCACTAAGGACTCTTGGCGTCACGATAGATGCGAACAACATTTTGCTTCTCGAATTTTTATGCATTCTAAATATTTTCTTGTCTAAAGTACAGGGAGTTTACCATTTTATTGTAAACAATATTAGTGAAAATCGACCGGGTTAAATGTTACAATTTCCAAAAATCAAAAATATTTGAATGGAATTTAGGTTCAAGTTCCGGTTGAGATAATATTTTTCGTAATATATGTATATTCTTTACAGTGTTTTAAAGATGCTCATTAGTATCAGTAACATAAAATCGCTTGTTAATTTAATTTGTGATATTACGTAATTTACTAGCTTCAGTTTAAGATTATGTTTCAAGACATAAATAATCGGTGCGCAGTTTGCTCGAGCTGAAGATTATGAGATTCATACAAAAATATTATAGAGCCTTGACCGAATACGGCTTTCGCTTAATTTTATTTTAATTTTTACAAATTCTAACATTTCTTTGAATTCGCGACGAACTCTGTATAGATGCTAAAATACGCGATGTCTCGTACAGTCTGTCTTTTCCAGGAAATAATGTCTGGAAAAAGGGCAGACATCTTCCTTTGCCTGTCCTCCGACCCTTTTACACGAGACGCGACCTGCCTGCTTTCCGCCGTGTCACTCCCGGCGACTATCGTTCAGGAAAAGCCCGGAACATCGACGTCGACATCGGCGCACGTCTTCATTATAAAGACGCCTCGCCCATCGGTGATTCCGTTGGCGAGCGAACATCACTTGTGTCCGACTAGCTGAGGCACGTTTGCGTGACGTCGTTTGCGCGATATGATAGATTGCACCTTCGAGATGCATCCGTAGGTAGATGTAGGTAGAGAGAGAGAGAGAGACGCATACATCTACGAGCGATGCTGTGTGCTGGCTGGCAGTAATGTCGCGTCGCATCCAGTCGGCTCACAATGCGCCTGCGGGATCAAGCGGGATATTCTGATACGTTTGCTACGTTACGGCCGTTCCATTCTAGCTGAAAGCGGCGAAGTTAGTTGCACGAGCATGTAGAGCGATCGCCCAACTAATCCCTCACGATTAGCCGAACGGCGAACACCCAATCGATCCTCGTCGCCGATACCATGAGACTGTATCGATCACGATACACTGAGCCAGACTGGTCGGCTTGGCAATTGCGATCGTTATGATAGACTGGTATGCAGATAATACGGAGTTCTGGATATGTATCGCAAGACTATACAAACATTTCTGTGGAGATGACGATCCTATATATCGCAGGCCTACCGCGCAAATAATGGGATCTAAAGTGAGAAGAAGTGAGTGGTTTCTTCCAATAGTCGGGGCAAAAGTAGTCACTTTATCCTAACGGAAATTTATTTCGATGCTCCATTACGAAGATGCCGAAAATTAAGTCGCAACGTAGACATTTCGTTAGGTTTGCTAAAGAAAAATGGTGTCATCAAAGGATTTGGTTTACGACGCGTAGATTAGACTTTACGTGCGTCGTTTATAAGAATTTTTAAATATTAAAAAGATGATTGCTCGTCAAGCTCTTGGGTAGGAACGAGTCAAATGTATAGTCGAGCTCGGAAGAAAGTAGATACGCGAGAGCATATTCCGTGGGCAGATGGTAGACCGTAAACAACGTTCAACGATCAGCACCGTCGACCCGGCTACGGCGGCAGCAGGGTGCTCGTTTTAACCCTTCGTCACCGCTCTCCGCGCGTGTACCCGCTCCACGGTCGGCATAAATCACCGCGCAAGTTATATTAACGGTATTTCACACCGCGGCGTTTCGCGCGGCACGCTATACCCTACACCCGGTTGAGAAAAGTAAAGCGGTTGGGCTAGGTCGAGGTGCTTACCACGAGCGAGATAGGGGGAGTTGCCCGGATGGGTTTCACACGAAGATTGCGTCTCACCTTCGCGGAATCACCCCCGCTATCTCTCCGCGCGCGCCCAAAGCCACCGCTCCCGTATATAATTCACTTTCCACGGAGAAAGAACGGGGCGGGAAAGAGGGCGGAAAGCGAGAAGGAGTACGGCTGCTCAAGAAGTCAGCGTAAATAACGATCGATAATCCGAAGGGAATTCGAGAGGCTACGATGTCACGATGCTTACGGCGATTAAAACGCTAAGAACCCTTAATCGTCCCCGGCTGCTAAACGTCCCCGAGTGATGTCTCGGCGGAAGAAAAATGGGACGTGAGTTAATCGAAGATAAAGTTGCCGCTACTTGTACACGCTTTTCTCTCGTGGCAATTTGGAGAACGACACTTCCGTAACTGTGTTTTACGAGAAGGAATATTTTAAGTGACGTCAAATAGTTCACCCTCCGACAGACCGGAACTTTTTCGTTGATCGACAAAGTTCCGTAAATTGTGCTATAAATGTAGGACGAATGTCTTAAAATTCTTACGATCAGGTACAAGAACAAATTTTGACTTGTTCTCAGATAAGATACATTTTAAAACACGGAAACCGGATATACCTCTCTACCAGTAGATTTCTATAAGTAGACTACCTACTTCGCCGTCTAGTTTGATCAAATAGTGTCACTGGTGAGAGTTGCCATTTTTAGTCCTTCTCATTCTGTCTTAAGCAGGTCCTAAGAATGGTGGATCAAACACATGATGTCCAATCTTTTGCTTGAGAATTTCCAAATTTACTTACTCACACATACATACATAAATCACATAATATGTCACGTGATAAAATCAAATGTAATATGCTTACAAACGATACGCACACACGTATGCCTAAATAGACGAAAAAAAAAGGATATCTCAGCATCATTTTTTATTTTTTCCATCACGTACAAAATAATCGAGAAGTGAGCAATCTAGTTATAGAAGTCTGTGAGCTATACTTACTCGTTGAGATGATCTCACAGAACAATTTGAATATAATTTGATTGTACCACATTCCATAGTTTTCATCAAAATTCCACGTTTTCCATATAAATTGTAATATTTCATAACTGAATTAAACATTAAAATACCACATTCGAAACCAATATAAATAAAAATGTGAAAATATTTAATATTGAAACGCGCCATCAATTTAATATCGTAATATTTTAATAATTTAATCCGAAATATCGACTGACTTTCTATTCGACGTTAATCGGACATATTAATTTCGTTAAAATTATTTAATTAAAAGAGCTGGCGGAGGTAGCATTCAACATTTTCGCGTTAAACTGATTTAACAACAAATTAGCTTACTTGCTACAGGAAGACAGAAATCAATTTGAGCGCAAACATCGCGATGTCACAATAGTCGTGGCCGCGTACGACCAAATTTCTCGTTGACGAAAGACACTTCCGATGACTTGGCATGTAAACCGCATGATTTTCCGTCTGTTGCGGTTACAGCAGGTGGCCAGTAACAACTTCATGAAATACAAAGTTAGTTGCAGCTTTGCGCGGTATTTGCGTCAGACTATATCTAACGTCGGAGCAAAACATTTTGCCCAGCTTGTTTTAGATGTTATACCAACTTCCCCCTTCGAGAGAGAGAGAGAGAGAGAGAGAGAGAGAGAGAGAGCACAACAACTTTGCAGCTCCGTTACAATTTCAGAATCACAACGAATAATTTTGCGTCACGGGGAAATTATGCCGGGTACACGCGCGCTGAAAGTAACTCAGTTTAATCGTTATAATCCACGGGACTCGTCCTGTTCTAATTTCAAAGTTATAGCGATGCAAACGACTCCGCGTAGCTTTCCGTAGCAAGATTATCCTGTTTACGATGAATTAACACTAATTGAGGAACCGTTATCCGATTTGGTAGAAACGTAGAGTAAGCACTGAGAGGCTGTTAAGCGTCATAATAGCAGTTCCACATATGTACATCGATTATAACTCGGCTTGGGTAATCGGCTTCTTAATCTCTATGCGGAATCTTTGAAGAAAATTGCATAGCCGGCGCGCAGGTTTTGTTGTAGATTGCACGCGCTGCGGATTATCGTTATTTTAACCGGATACATGACATTGGGGAAAATCTCCAAGAGTTATAAATTATACGCGCTGTAACTTTATAACTCTTTCTTTTTTTTTTCAATCCCCATACGGGGCCACGCGATTATGACTCCCGCGAGACGTTCAAGCGACCTGCTGGCGTCGCCTGTCGCTTGTTATTTTTAGATAATATCATCGAGACACGCGTATGTGCGTGTATTCCTGCCTGTCATGCCTGCGTGTGTCGGGGCGTGTGCACCTGCTAAATACACAAGTCTACTTCGAAAGAGAAATAACAGTTTGACTATACGCTCCTCGAATATTTGCCATATGCTAAAGGGGAAACTATATTCATCGAAATGTAAACCTAATCAATAATGAATCTTCAACAGTCGAATACAGACAAAAAAGAAAGAAATGCTACATATAACACTATTATACATACATAACTATTCCACTCTCTGAAAAGTAGGGGTGTGAATTTGATATTAGGATGCTAAATAAAAACATTCTCACCGTGTCGGTGTTTATATTAAATACTACATATTTTAAAGCAATCCTATATTTTAATACACGGTGAGAATTATATGTAATCACATAATGACGTTAAATTCATATTTATATCGGTATGTTTGGTATTAATATTAATACAGAATTCAGAAACGCACTCTAAAAAATATGGGTATGAATTTAATACAAGGTATATGGTGTTTATATAATTCTCGCTGGTATTTGTATCTCAATACCAGATATTTTAAATCAACCTCATTTTAATACTAACATCAACAACTGTGAGAATTATATGCATAAAGACCACGTGGTGTTAAATTCATGGCCATATTTTTTAGAGTGCGTTTCTGAATTCTGATATATTTCTTGTCAATTTTTTTCATATATTGATGGAATACGTCTTTGGATACTTGAATATATTCAGAAATTTATAATGACTATTCTTAATTCTAAAAACTATAAGCTCTTAAACTAGCACCTTTCGCCACGAATTTCGCTACGGGTTTCGTTTCGGTAAGCTACAATTGATAATCCCAACTGCACAAATAAAGTTCGCGATCGAAATGGAAAGAATAGCGGGAGGATCTAACACGTCGATCCGACTTCGGGAATGGCAATTACAAGCTTCATTTCGTTGCAGCTCCAATTATCGTCGCCATTCTTTGTTCGATGGACCGTCAATTCCGAGCGACGGACGCGCCCGGCCCCGGACAGACCAGAGTGGATGATGCATCTCTTCTCTCGCTCTCGGATCGTTTAATTAAATTTGCCGAAGACTGCCGTTCTCGTTAGGATGAAAAATTCTGTTTCGCGCCTGAATCCCGTTGTCTCGACGCGGCGCCGCGTGCTAATATGATAATTACAATTACTTTATCGCTTCACGAAAGACGACGAAGCAACAGAGGGAACGAAAGTAGACAGACTGTGCGATCGATGAAAGGGCGACATTCGATTAAAGCAATTATGCCTATTGGCGTGCACTTTGAGCGGCGCATTTTGTCCTTCAGCTTAATGCAAGATTCAAACTTGTAATCTTAAAAAAATTATGATTCTTCGCGTTAAAAAATTTTCTTACTTTCTTAAACTAAACTAAAGTATGGTATCTGGCAAAAGTATTACAGAATAATTGTAGCCACACGTGTAATGTAAAAATAAATGCGAACGTTTTTATTACTCGAATTTCTCGATATAATGTAATAATAATGAATGTGTGTCGTGTCGTAGGAATTTTCCGCTTCGTTATTTTACCGATTTATTTTTTTTTTTCTTTAGACCTATAATGAAATACCTATCGATCCTACCCATTTCCCACTTTTTTAATTTCCATCCAAGTTTCCCACGCTGACGACTCGAGGAGAGACAGCAACGGCTGTTATTACGTTTGAAGCGCACCGGCTTGATTGATGAATTGATCGGTAAACGAAAACGACTCTACTGAATTTTATGTCATATTCACGACAAAAAAAGACAGCCGTCCGTTTCGGTAAATTCGCAATGGAAACAATGCGTTTATCGAGATGTCGCTTATGAAAAATGAAAAATTGGAGATTGGATCGATCGATGGAAAATTGTTTTCCAGCAAGCGAAAATTTCACGTGGGAACAGAAATTTTTGTCCGCCAACTATCGATATGCGATTTATATTATATGCCTTAAATATGCATTTCTTTTCAGTATTCGCGTTTATTCAGATTCCGAAAAACCTGTTTCACGTGACGCACAAAGAGCGTACGTACGAAAGGTGTACGAAAGGGGTGAAGAGGAACGGAAAAACAATCAAGCTCTGTCTGACGAATCATTCGAGCGCGCATAGACGGAGAACAGTAATAATCGGTTGCATCGACGACGCCCGATAACAAATCCCGAAGAGGTGATGGCGGAAAGAGAGAGAGAGAGAGAGAGAGAGACACAATCGCCGATAATAAAAATAAAATTGATGCTGCCTCGGCGAGAATCGAGCGATTTTTCGCTTTTTCCCCCGAATCGTTCGCGACCGTCCCGGCGTCGCGTATTCTTTTTTATTCCGTTCTATTTTCCGACGCGCCGCGTCGGTTGCTCATCCGTCAACGAATCGAAGAGGAGAGGCGCGTTGTCACGTCGACCCATCGACGGAAACGGTAAAGCTTCCGGCGTTATTTTTGACTTTTCGCCGCGCCGTAAATCAGCGTCGCGCTGGCGCGCGCAATTCTTCCAAAATTCATCCGAATACCCGGCGCCACCCCCCCCCCTCGAGGGAGAGCCTGAAAAACTCCGAAGACAAAACAGAAGTGTCGCGCGTCGAGTTGCGTTTCTTCCTTTCAATGTATCCCGCGTCGCGCGCGCGGTAATGAATGCGTGTTTATCGCGCGCGATTAATGAAATTTGCAACGTGCTTTTTGCATCACAAAGCGCGCGCGCGCGCGGATGCTGACCCGAAACAGCCGCGGTTTGATATTCGATTATTACAAGTTTCCGTCGGCCCGTTACATCCCCCGATTGAATTAATTCAACCCTTTCATGCAATTACAGTCGCGGGCGTTCAATTAAACCGCGAGAGCCACGCGTGAATAAACCGTAAACGCGTAATTAATCACCCTCGTACTCGTTATGATTCCACGGTCGAGTGAACCTCTACAAAGGGTGTCGCCATCAGTTAATCATTGTTATTCAAGAAAAATCGTCGGGGGCATCGTCGCCTTGCCAATGAAGCCTCAACGAAACTTGCCTGAGTGCGATGAATTTCAAACGAGCGACGTCGTACAATAACGCTCTGAAACTGGTAATTCAATATAGAGGACTACGACACCGAAGAAACCGGATATCTATTGTAAGTAATAGTATTCCTTATCGATCATTTTAATTGGATAACAAACGATTGTGTGCGCTTAAATTAAAATCTGATCGAAAAGAACGGTTTTACTAAAATATATAAATTTAGATACAGAACTTTAAATATACAAATCTGAAAATAAATTTTATTGGACTATCAAGGACGTTCTCCTTGGTCACTAGAATGTGATAACTTTGCAGCATTACTCGTCATTGAGTTTTCTGTAATACATAATTATTTTAATGGTCCAACAAAATGATTCTTCGGTCTGTATCTAGTTAAATTTTTTAATACTTCAGTGAAATCGTCCTTTCCGTATAAAGATTATCCAGTCAAATATTTAATAGTTACAGCTTTAAGAAGAATAATAGTATACAAATAATCACAATAATCTTAACAGCCACGGGCTCCTAATTTTTTACATTTTTTTGCGACGAGTACTCTTTTCATTGTCATCTCTCAAAAGATCATAAAACCTTTCCAGCGCGATGAATATAAAACAAGCAACACGACGCATTTCGCCAGACTTAATAATTCAACCGGAGAAGTCGAGGCGTCTGGTAAAATCGCAACGATTCAATGCTCTTTTCCGCTTGGAACCTTTCGTTGGTTCTTTCTTGTTTTTCCCTTTTATGTCTCCACGTAGTATTCCGAGATTTTTAGAGGTATCTTCATGAAAAGAGCCAGGTATAGGGAGAGAGGGCTGCTGCAATCCGTGGTGTACGAGCGAAGAGAGGTATGAAATTGAACCACTGTACTTGCAACTTGCGCTCTTTGAACCGGAGCTAATTAGCTGGACTCCCTTCAGCAAGGTCAACGACAAGAACGATGTACGAGCGGGTTGGCTACTTTTGAGGTTAATTCAAGGCTGCGCGCCGCTAAGCAGCGAGTACGACCTACGCAAATGTAATTTCTGCTTTATTTTCTAGAGAATGGAAGCGACGCCCTGCACATCGTCGCACGCGAGCTCCTGACGGCGAATGAGTGTTTGCAGCCCGGACGTGTTTACTGTCTAGAAAACGCTTCGTTTAAATCTGCTTTTGCGAAGGATGCATACATGGATCACGTAGCGGGCCATCATGCATTTTTAGAACGAATTTCCTTACTGGAACAAGCTCGGCAAATTTTTTATCTAAATGGATGTATAGGTATAAATAGCAATAGATAGATATTTAAATAGAACGAATAAAAAGGGACGAATAAAGCGCATTTTTTTAAGTACTGTAAAATCTCTCGTCATCCTATTAAAAAGAGAAATGGAATTTTGAGAGAATTGCTTCCAAAAAAAAAAGCGTTTTACACTGTTAAATTCACACAATGTCTAAAAATTCTATCCAATTTGAGTTACTTTTAATCATTTCTATAGATTGCCAAGAATCCCCAATCAAATTTAACTAATTAATTAATTAACGTCATTGATTCAACTAATAATGGAATTAATTTAATTAAAGGTTTATTATTTACTAAGCGCATACATTAATATCAACGTTATCTACTAACCATTGCAACTAATCATAGAAATGATATTTTGAACTTCTCTAGACGTATTAAAATGTAAATCATTTCATTTAATAATAGAATGTAATTTTTCCAACTCAAGAGATTAAGTTACCATTGTCCCCTTGGTATCTAACAATATATCACGAAGAATAAAAATATGAAACGATCGAAAGATTTTTCTCAATTTCTAACATGATCCGGGTATATTTGAAGATTTTCTAAGGATTAAAATATTTCAAGTTCTTAAATTTTTAACTTGGATCCTCAACTATACGGGACTGAGACAGAAGCTGAATAGAGGATATTTGCGTCGTCGCGACACGGGATCTTCAGGTACCGGAATACTCCGTCCGCAAATGAAGCTCCAATGGTGTCCTTACCACGTATTCCAGAGTGAAACCGCACGTGCCCGCGGCAGTGCCCCGTAACAAGCATTTCCCTAGGGTCCATCCGAGCTTACCCTTCACAGCATCCGGTAGCGAGGGAAGCCGATTGCTCACGGCGAATCCCAATATTTATGCGAGCAATGAGGCACGCCGCCATAAATATTTTATGCTCCGTCACTTTTCGAATTCAGCGCGCGCCCGAGTGAAGAATATGTGAGAAAGAGAGAGAGAGAGAAAGAGAGAAATATACAATGGTACACAATCCTAGAAAGCTCGTTCGTCTTCGTATACTGTTCGTCACGAGTGATGTCTTTCCCTTTCCCCGGAATCGATAGTCGTTGGATTTCTCTAGGGATTCTGAATAGACCAATAAATTACTAATAAATTACTACTCTTGAAATCTTTTTTAAATTTTCAATTAAATGTTCTCTGATGCTCGTACTAAATACACAACGTTTTTAAAGTCTCTCCAAATAATTCTTTTATAATACTCTTTCATACAACAGCGGTACGGTATTTAAAATATATTTTCCATTAAATAATTTACGCGTAAATATTGGATCACGAAACTTGTATTCAGTTTCCGGGTTGTGAACGAGTGTCATGTTTTAAGCGGTACGAGCGTGGGACGTAAAATACGACACGCGGATCATTGCGAAAAGTGCCAACTCCACTTTTGTCGGTGACATTGTTGGAGGGATCATTACCTCTGAATTGCTTGCACCAACTACGATCACTTACGACCGCGCGTATAACGTGCGCAACGTGTAACTGGGTTACAGAGCGCTGACAGCTACCGCTGATTTGATTGGTCAATTACGCGAGTTTGCCCGTTACAAAGTAGCAGCTCGGACCTGATAATTTACGGAAATGATAGCTGAAAGCGTTTTAAAAAAAGGACGTTACGAAATAACAACTTGTCATTCGCTCTTTTAAAAAAATAACTTCCTAGAAATGCTTACTATGTTACGGACCGTGCAGTGTTTTGTTAATATAATAGAACAGGAAAAGTAGAAAAAAAATATTACGAGCCTCACATTCTCTAATTTGCGAATACTATGCTACTTAAATTATGAAATCTTTTTTAAATTTATTAATTAAATTTAATAATCAAATTATGCTCTGACGTTTACGCTAATTGTATAAAATGTTAATAACTCGATAATAAAAGTTAGAAATAAGACCGCTATATGAATAAATTAACGAAGTAAGAAGAAGCGTTATTAAAATTACTCTTTTTGACTCTAAATAATTTACATTAGTATAGGAAATACTTCAGTACTATGTACATATAATACGACAGCAGCACAGTTTTAAATGAATATTATATTTTCTATTAAGTAATTAACACCAGATCACGAATTATTTAATGTTTAAAACGTGGCTCAAATTGATAGAAAAATGAAATTTTAATAATTGCGATATAATATTTTATAAGAAAAATTTTTTGCGAAATTGAAATAAAGTCCAATAAAAGATCGTTTAATTCTACTATTCACAAAACTGTTAATTTTTTGAAGTCCGAAATATTCAATAATATCTCTCAAAATGAATTTAATAATAATTTAACAGTAAAGGGATAGTTTCAGAGTCGATTTTCAATACGGTAATGACAGTAATACCATCAATAATGCGATTTACCATTATTATCATAGCAAACTAATTGCTTGCGTCAAGTAATATTAACGTGAACCACTTTATTCACGATCAGCGTGTATTATTGCCTAGCGATGAAGAGAGGCATTTAGTATCTATGTAACTGTGTTATACATGCATGCGAACAAGTAGATTAATAAAGTGGATAGCTTATGTCGAGTATCGACCCTATTTTTTACAGCTTAAAAATATTCAGATTTAATGAATGAGAGAAGCCGGAGAACTTTTAAATATTTAAATTTCCGAATTATCTAATATTCGTATATCAGATTTTCAAAAATAATAGGATCCTTAATTCCTTATAAATTTCTCAATCCTTTTTTTTATTTCGAGAATACACATGTATGTGAGTGTTCCCGGATAATTAAATTCAATTTCTTACACACTTCGGTGTATTTAAATTCGGATAATCTAGAGAAACATGGATCCCTCATCCCTCAGGTCCACAAATTAGCTTTCTGTTCCGTACCTTAAATATGCTCTGCACGTCGAGCACCGTGAGATACTCGCGTCGATATATCCTAGCAGTAGTACGGCAAGATGGCACTCGAGTTTCGCACAGAGTCCATGATTCATCGAGCGGTGAGGCAGTCCATCGGTTATGCCAATGCCGCAGTCCCTCATCCGCGGCTTACCTTTCCCTCACACCCTCCCGTGGCCACCGCTTAACCGTCCTCTCGTGTTCGGACAAAACGTGCCGCCCTCCGCGACATATTGCGTATGATCCCGACCGAACGGCCAGGAAGACAAATGGCCGGGATGCTAAGACATCTTCGAGCTACCTACTCCGGCCAGGATTATTTCGAGATGAAGACAGCACCGAGCTTCCTGAATTCAGAAAGCAATGCAATACCGCAAAAAAGAGTGGAGAGAGAGAGAGAGGGAGAGAGAGAGAGAGAGAGAGAGAGAGAAATATGAAGTTAACTTCAGGAAGTCGCGAGCAGACTTGAAGTACTACCTGCCAGGTGAAACATATATTTTAAAGCTAGTTTTGGTAGCGGGCAAACTTCACGCGAAAATGTCTTTCCATGTAATGTAGAGTGCACAGGACGTAATAATAAATACGAGACATCGTATAACTATATTTATGGAGAGATCGTGAATCTCCGTATTATAATTAGACAAATTCTCGGACAGATTTACGAGTCATGGAAATTTCTGAAACTTCCGTCCTCGAAATCCCAAACTCCTTGCATATCCGCAGATTGTACATTCTCCAAAATTCTCTCTCTTTCTCTCTCCCCCCATCTCTCTCACCTTTTATTTACACTTTTTCTTTTTACTCAAAAACATTTTAAAATTCTTGTAATTCCGTTTTAATTTCAGTTTCTGAAAATTTTAGTGTTTACTCGCTACAGTTTTATGACAGACATCAGATTCTTTTGAAATTGCATATTTTCTTAGAAAGCAGAAAAGAAATTGAAAAATAAGATCAAAATAAAAATTTGTCTTATTAAAAACTCATTCTAAAGATACGTATTCATTTGAGTATATTTTGTGTATATTTTTATACTTTATCTGCATAAAAAAAATCTCTTCTATTTATAACACATTGTTTTTCACAATTCTGATATTACCAGCAGCGAAAGAGTACGGCGCCGAAAATTTTTAGGTCAAGTGAGGGGAACTGCAGAGGAACCACCACGGCTCCACTGCAGAGAATATAACGGGTGAGCTTAAAATGGCTCAAGGTCAGTCGGTATCGATTCCGAGACCTCGAAGGTTCACGGGGTCGGTACCGATTTGCGTCAGTGTCGTCCTATAGAGACGTCTGGCCTCGACACGAAAACGTTCCAATCTTAAAGGATAGCGTCTGGATGCGACTGCATTACGTCTTTCCAACGCCTACAATCACCGCACCGGGCGGCGATGTGTAGCGCAGGTGCAATCAAACGACCCACTTTTCGAAGCGAGTCACGCATCAATGTAATTCTCGTTCTGTTATTCGCGGGGGAGGCCACCGTTGACGAAGGAAAATGTACGCGTTCTCTCTTACGGTAGACGGGAGTTTCGAGTTTAATGACGACTGGAGTTTGTTGGTCGACGTCGGATCGGGAGCTCTATGAATAGAGAATCGCATAACTGCCGCGTTGTCTATTCACCTTTCGAGAATTCCCCGGCTTTATATATCGCATCCATATACAAGTTAAATTTGTATATCGAGTTGAAATTCCGTCTTCTCGCGAAATCTAAAGATCCTAACGCTTCTGAGAATCTCGTCATATAATTCTAAGAAGTCGATCTATGTATGTAACTACTGATCTTGTTTAAATGCTAGGTTTTCGGATTTTTTTGTTCCACGCAATTTTAAATCTGTCAAGTGCGATCACTAGTCAAGTAATCACTATTAAATATTAAAGGAGTAACACTCAATTCTTTGAGAAAAACAATATTATTTTTAACTTTTACGTATGCCAAAATGTAAACTATTCATTTCTGTGGTTGAATTGTTTAATTTCAAGCAACATCCATACTAATGAATGCACTTACAGTAAATGATGAAATAACTTCAGTCCAATTTAATACATTTCTTGAATTAAATTGTTTAATTTTATTGTGTTAGTTAAATTAATAACATATTGAATAAAAGTAATAGCAATCTATTACAGGAATAATTAAAAATAACTCAAATTGTTAGTATAAATTAACATTATAAATTTAACAGTGTAATCACTATTAGATATTAAAGGAGCAATGTTAACCCAATTCCTTGAATTCAATTAAACATTTTATTATTTTTAACTTCCATGCGTATCAAAATATAAATCAATTATTTTTGTTATTGAATTGCTTAGTTTCAAGCAATATATGGTATATATATATTAAAGTATACATTTACTAAATAATTTTTGAATGAAATACAGTTCTTGAATTATTTAACTCCATTGTTTTAGTAAAATTAATAATATATTGAGTAGAGGAACCTATAGGAATTATTAAAAATAATTTAAATTGGATATTAATTTGATATTACGAATTTAACAATGATCGTTAATTGATGATACATTATTGTTTTTATATTGAAGAACAAGAATGGATTCGTTTACGGCGACCGTACGAGCGATCTCGAAAGAAGGGAAGCACTCTAAGTCCTCTTCGCAAAGCGTAACTCGATATTGCATTAATGCGATATACGGAGGATTTTGATGGCGGACGAAGGCCAAGTCGGCCGCAATATTTCGTCGTTCCGGTGTCATATGGTGAGGAGCCCAGGGGTATTGCGTTTCCTCCAAGGGTTACTGGCGGATTAAAGGGGATACGTTATTAAGAAATAGTCGTGGTGTCGCTTTTCAGGAAAGACTGCGCCCGACTTACGAGAAACGCGTGACAAAGTAAACATAATTACCTTTAAGACCTGCGATTTCTCATGTCGGATAAATATTTCATAAGTTATTACAAAATCTTTGAAGTTTGGATTCTTTGAATTTATACAGCTTATTTTCATTAAAAAGGGGATTAATATTTGAAAAAATATTAGAACATCGGTGGAAGACTTTCACAAAATGAGAAATGATTTCTTCTAAATATATATAAGATTTTAGATTTCGAGATTTTCCGGTACGAATTCGTGCGAAACACACATAGGCATTGTAAATCCTCATATAGGCATAAAATCAAACATCAATGTAATGTGCTACGTGTGTTACCAACTGACGTGTGGAGGGTTAATAATTCATAACGCCCCATACCTCGCATCAAAACGTGATCCATCGGCAAGTCGGGTGCATGACTACTTCATTACGATGTAATAAGCGTATAGCCGGTCCGGTCGATGTTCTACTAAACCAGAACCAGAAACAATGAACTCGAACGGAGGGAAGTCGATACAGAGCGCGCCAGCGAACGATGAGCAGCGGGATGAGTTCGGGCGTAGGACTGCATAAAGGATGAAAGGACGATTCACCGAAACTCTCCGAACCGCCGCCGCTCGTATAAGCCTCGGCCGTATTGTGTCTTTGGCGCAATGATATTGGCACTACGGCATTAGCGTATCGGGCCAACTTTGACGACCTGTATCAGTGTCGGTGTTCGTCTCGAGCAGCGCTACCTATTTACGCGACAAATTAGTTTACTTGTTCTTAGAGCGAGACAGACATCATGCCTGCCATTTGCAGTTGCTTGTAATTTACGGCCAATTAAATCGGCTTTGAATTCAGGAATACTAGACGCGCGCAACTCGGAGCTTGTAACCTTTTCCTTGAAGAAGGGTTAAGGCCGGAGCACAGACATTTGCATGAAGCATAAAAAGGAAGGAAATGAAGGACTTTGATTGATTTTCATTTTCTTATGCGTTTGTGTTATTCAAGACTCTGTGCTTTCGTGCTTACGCTGTTTACGACACGTCGCGTAATAATCTTCCTTTAAGAAGGCCTTTAAGCAATAATTTCAATCGCAAAAATAGAGAATGTCAAAAAATTAATTGTTAATTTACTCGACCATTTAAGAACTATCTCGCGAAAATCTTTCTTTCTTGTTGAAGATCCGTTTCGTGTCGTTGGTATTTAAATTCCGCATGGCACAGAGAGATAAATCGCAGCGTAATTACCTCATTTATGCAGCCGACCTTTGTACAGAACATGTCGCGCCAGAGACGCACCACCCTCTCCTTGCAATTACACCGAGTCCAAGGTATTTTATATTGCATTAAACCAACAGTTAAAAGTGCAACGACGAGATAGCAAAGAGTCCGATGTTTCAAGGATTCCGCCGATTTCTTTATACTTTCCGTGGAAAGCGTAGACGACGCGCCTCGCGATTAAATTTAAACGGAGCGAGATATAATTGGGGTAGAACGATTGATCGATGACGTCCATTTCATGGGACCGGACAATGATATATCTCATACAGAGAGGCGCGGTCATTGATCTAATTAATACCGTACGTTGTATACCACTAGTATCGTAGTGGCTGCAGCGTAATCGAATGCAGATCGAACTTAATCAGCAAATGTCTGCGCGACGATGCGGATACGCTGCGGTGCTAATTAGGACAACACTTACCAGCGGTATCACGCACGCTGTGAAACAGGATTCCCATTCTTGATACTTTACTGATAAATAATGAAGAGCGGAGCGGAGCGAAAAAGAGGTGGCTATCATCTATACGCAAGATACATCTTATCCTCGTACGAAGAACGCGCAGTTAGTCCACGCGGAAGTTTTATTATACGCGGAAGAGTAATGTCGACAGCCAACACCGACGAGGCGGTAATAAGATATATTTTTCAACGTGCGCTCTCGTGCAGGTTTCGGCGGCGCCGAGTGCTACCAGCGATTTTATTTATGACGGGTGTCTGCTAGCCCTAGCTGATACTGCCATGCACGTACCCTCTGAGATGGTGCCTGTATAACACAGTTACGTATAAACGTCCGTAAATCATAAATATAGCAATCGGTAGATAGATAAAGTTGTAAAATTCATGTTTGACAGGTCACGAGACTATAAGCATATTTCGCGTCAACGGAAGTTTATGTTTCCAAAAATGCAACTCAATAGAAAATATCCCCGATTATTTGTGAATCTACAATCAAAAAATAGTCCGTGAAAAATGCAACTCTTAACTGTAACTGTGAATTTCTACCTAATCCTAAATTTAGAAGTTCAAGATGCAATTTTAGCCAAAAATATCGGGCACCTTATATTATCGTACTATTTAACGTTTTAATTCGAAAATTGATTTACGACATTTGCCATGAATTTTATCCTTTGTTTCAGGAACCGTTTAAATTATGTGTAACATCGGTAATTAATAGGTTGTGTATTCGTAGTGTGTGTATATCGTATTCAAATATAAATACGATATACATTAAGCGAGAGAAATTTAGGAAGATACATATTTTCATGTCCACACACACCAAGATAAATAAAACTCCACGAAGTGATCTAAAAATTATTTTCACCGAAAAGTACAATCACGGATATTCTGTGATTAATCTAAGGATTTATTTGGGACACGAAGCTTTTAGCAGCAGAAGCGTTTACATACGTAGACAAGCCGGTAAATCTAGAGACCGGCTAGCTAGACAGCTGGCCGAAAGCAAAGCTGTTAGTAAAGCAAACTTCACCGGGTTGAATTAAATTAATGCGCGGCACGGCGCTGTACGGCGGGAGTATACTGCAGTAACGAGCACGCCCAAAATGCAGCGATTATGTGTAAAACTTCGGATTAAGATGTAATACTACGCTAAGGAACCGTCTTCCTAGCCATCCTCCATTTTTTATGACATGAATAATTACTTGAATAACTCCGCAAGTACTCCTTAGTGCAAAACAGAGAATATACGATGTTTCTCCTTGTTCAAGCTAATCTACGTGGCATGAGAAATTTATCAACGACGAAAATGAGTTTATCGATAACGACGAGTGAATTTGTTTCAAACGGATAGCTTAGTTGGACGCGCTCGAACCTCTTGACTCTCGTCTTTCTCGCCGATAGTGTCGCCATCCCGATCCCCCGCTTGTCCTTCCCTAATATCCTGGATATTAAATACCCCTGCCCAAGCGGATAACACATCGCCCCGAAATTCCCCGGCAAGGCGAAATTCCTTGCTTGCCCAGCCGGGAAAGGGATCGTATAAAATGAAAAAGGATAAAAGCTGAAACGAAAGGATTATCCTTACTTTCTTTTTCGAACTTTCTTATTTCTGTCATGTTGTCACCATAATTACCTAATATAATTGTATAACGATGTGTCATCAAAATGACAAATATCGAATTCGAAAAATATTGATGCAAGAATATACAGAAAAGACGATTCTATTCAAGCATGATAATAATGTTGCAAAACATTTTTATATTCCAGTATAACTAACTTGAATATCCAACAAAATTATTTTTATCTGTATCTAGCTAAATTTTTAGATACTTTAGTAAAACCATTCTTTCCGTATAATGGGATCTGATACATTTTTACGGAACTGTGGATATCTATCGAACACGAGTTCATGAATATTTTTTTAAAGTTTATTTATCCATCAATTTCTATATTTGTGATTTACGTTTATACGTAACTGTGTTATATACGTAAACTACTTTGGAGAGCACATGCATGGCATTTCCAGCGACTAACGATCGTAGAATTTCATAGAGGTCGGTCTTTTCGCTAACAATAAGAACCTTCCAAATTTATGAACGCTAATACTCGTTGTGGCGTACTGCGTATGCGAAGTTACGTTGAATGGCTCACGCTGTCGTTCCTTCTAGGAGCAACTTTGCGACTTTTACAACTTCGAGGCAACGAGAAGCAAGCGGCGTATATCGCTAACAGGCGAAATATCATTAATAAGATTAAATAGAGTAGCTCACGCACTTAACCCAGTCTTGCACCATCTTGAAAACATGCCACACTGGCATTCTTATGATAACACGCGACGACATCTGAAAATGTTGCGTTGCAAAGCGGATCTTAATCGCATTTGAGGATTGCATAACACGCGTATGACATTTTTCACAAGATCGTCTTAAAACAGATGAGAAGCCTAGTAAAATTTCATAAACACACGTAACACACACATGTTTGCGGAATTTTATATAAGACGGTGTATTATAAAAATATAGTCAAATAATAATTTACTTGTAGTTCTGATATATAAATACTAACTTGAATAACAAAATAAAGCGAAACTGTACAGTTGAAAAGTTTGTGTTAAAAACACATTTCATGTGTCTAAAACGGTCCTACATTTTTGTGTTAATTTAACACAAGATGAATATTAGAGTAACACAAATATTATATAAAAAATTAACATGGAAAATATAATGCTGACGCAATTAATGTAACAGTATAAGAGATTGATAAGAGATAATGTTTTTTTTTTAGAATAAGACATTGTTTTTTCTTTCAAACATGTTTAAAATTCTTTATTCGTGCTTTAAACAGTATTATAAAAAACATTTAAAACATGATTTTGACTAACCCCGATTGGTAAATTATGAAAGTATATTTCTTTAATAAAATTAATATTTATAATTTATTAAAATAACATTTTATTCGATGATCCTAGAATTTTAAATACATTATATTTATTTTAATTCTTTAATATTCATATATTATATGTATATATTTTAACACAAAAAATGTTGAATTTAATACAAAAATTTTAACAAGGACCGGTTTTAACACAAATACAAAATACTTTTTATTATAAATATAATTATTTTTATAAAGGTATGCATAAGTTCTTAAGAAAAGTGCTAGAATTGTTAAATCCACGTGTCGATAATAAATTCCGAATCGCAGGGAATACGAAAATAATTATAAGTTTTTTAATGAGAGCGGAGATTTTAATGTGCGTGCTATTAACGAGGATCATTAATGAGAGCCAGTATGCGTGGATAAAAGGTCGTGGAGAATGACGAGTGTGCGAAAGTTTTGCGAAAAGAGCTTCACGCTATCTCGATAGCGCGGTTCATCGTTTATCCCCCTGCGCTCGGTGCCAGTGGGAACTCTTGAGTCACGTTTCTCGTTCCCGGGGACAGAAATCTTCTCCCAAGCTCTAGACACGTACGACATATAACCAACGTTTCGCCGGTTTCCAACTTCGAGGACGAGTACGCGCGAAAGGGGATCACGCAAGGGTCGGGCCATAACCGGACGAGGATCCTTGACGCGATCGCAGAAAGGAGGCCGGAATCCGCTTTCCTACGACGGCGAAAACCTTCGGAGACTCTTTCGTTCTTCGTAACCTCGTAACCCTCGCATCATTACGACGCATTGGGGATGCTAAACTTTTCCGGAATGTCTGGCTGCATTTGTTCCTTCATTGTAGTCGTGCAAGTTGCAGCAGGGCGTTCTCTTCCCTTCACTCGACTCCCCAAAAGTCAAAGAATTAAACGTCATTCGCATTCGTTCATCGTGCCTGTTTCAACTCTTTTGTACGTTATTGACTTCCGCGTCAAGTTACAAGTATTTAAAATGTAAACTGTTTATTAGCAGTTCTTCGTACAATTACTTTTTCTCACGATGCAAAAGTGTTTCCTTCACTTTGCAATAAAATTATTCAAAAAAAACAGAAACAAAGAGTTTCCGTTGTTTTGATGTTGCAATTTTTCAAATAGAATACGATACGTAGACTTCGACGAAATTTTTTCTTTCGATTGGATGCGCGATGCAATTTACGCAGAAAATGCGTGGCACGTCAACGGTACATGACGGATGCACTGCACTCGACTTTAACAAAATGATCGTTCCTCCTTCTTGTTCCGCTGGGAACGTTCATTCACGAAACATTCACCGCAAAGCATTTTCAAAGTGTTTTCAAGGAAAACTACGCCCTAGATACTCAACTCTACTTTTCTCTCTGAAGCGAACACGTTGTAACGTTTATTGTATCCCGAGAATTGTAGATTATCACGCAAGAGACAAAAATTTAAAAAAAAATTTTATATCAACGGAAATTTAAAAAAATGTTTAATTTTTTTGTTTAATGGATTCGGAAAACGTTTTGCTAGTTTTTAAATTTTATATGTAGATTTTTGGATTTATAAATCATTAAGCTTTGATCAGCCTTGAACAAATTTTCGATACAACACAGTTTTGTTGAATTGCAAATAATGCAAAATTTACAAGTCAAAACTTTGAAAATTTAGCTAAATAGATCTGAAAATAAAATCAAAATAATTATGTAAGAGGCTCAAGCTGGGTGCTAAAATATCAAATTTGTTTCTGTGGTATTACTCATCATCGTATTTAAAAACAGTCTATATATAATTATTTTGATGATTTAACAAAATTATTTTCAAATCTAAGTACATCTAACTCTAATCTCTCAGATAAGCACATCAGAAAAAAAAACCATTCTTTCCGTGTATGAGTCTTCTAATGAGATCAATCGATCCCGAAGCATTTTTTATCCTCCAGAGGCATTCTTTGCACCTAACAGATTTTCGTTGCGGACATGCAATTGCGGTAGATGTCGCATTCTCGCGAAATTGCGGATCGCTTAATCTCGCAGATGTACGAGGAGCGAAGAAAGATGGAAGAGAGCGCGCCGGGCGACGTGAAATCCTATTAAGCGATCCCCAGCCTCTATCTTCATCCGACGCGTCTGATGCGGCTGACGTCTCGAAACGGCCAGGAAATGGAACGGATGCATAGGAGCAACAGCGACGATGCCGTGGAAACAGAAAAGAGGCGATACGCGAGAGGGAAAGAGGGACACAAGGAGGCGCAAGAATGAAAAGGATTCCAAAATGGAGCCAACCGAAACGCCTGTCGGGGACTGAATTCCCTTATCGAATGGAGGATCATCGTTACCGGAAGCCTTCGACCGGAAATTTCGCTAGCGGCTCTCGCAGCGAAGAGCCGCCCGCTCTATGTTTCGCTCGCTTCCGGTATATTTAGGTCATTCAATTTACACTTTTCTTATATAAACGTGAATGATTAAATAAAAATTTCAAGATAAAAGGTGGAGAATAGTTTTAATTTTTCCGAATAAATTAAATAATGGAATATGGATGTGGGAATAATCTTTCAATTATTAAATTTTCACGTGATTTCGATGCGACATTTAGATTTTCACATATCTAAATGCTCTCGTACGTAAATTCTCCTGATACCCTACACTTTTACACGTATTGCTTTTTTCTAACCACACACGCAATAATTTTAATATTCACGCAAGGGGAAGCAAGACAATTGAATATCCGGAATCTAAACATCTCGAACGCATAACATTTTAAATCCAACTCTGAGAGAGCGCGAGATTACACCCACACATATAAACCCTCGGTGAGATTAACGCTTTTTCCGGGGCTACTTCGTCCGGCCGCAATTCGATTCGGCAGACGATAAGGAGTATGTGTTTGCACAGTACACATCGCCGGTTTGCGAATGCTTTATGGTGTTTGCATTGATTTCTATCGATGACAGAACCACAGTAAATATTATCGGAGGCAGCTACACCGAGGAGTGAACCGTGAATTTAGACGCTCGTGGTTTATTTTTGCGGTACACGCAGACGTACGAGCTCGAGGACGGAATAATAAACCGCCTCCATCCCTGTCTGCTCCTGGAGCGACAGGCGGAATGCGCACGCCGGCGGAGATCTACTATTTATGTATAAAAAGAAATATAATCATACCGCACGCTGTTACTACAACCATAGGGTCTCTACTCCGTCGAGCACTTTCGTACCCTCCGGGCAATTAACGTTTTAACCGGCGGAGGTTACACTGCAGTGTAAACCGCCGCGAAGATTCGCGTGCTCCTTTTTTTTTTATTATTACAAATTATGTTGCGCGTTGTCCGTGCACAAACGAATAACAAAATATTATTTCTCGATTAACTCGCCTTAATTTCCCTCCGGCGACTGCTCGATCCACGCGCAGCTTATTTCGAAAAGAAAAAAAAAAACTGTTTAGCGTTAAACATTGAAATGTAACGTACCTACTAAACTGAACAAGATAATAAAGTATACTTTTTCACATTCATTTAATGTTGAAAATTTTAATCTGCCGCTGATATGTTAATTTCGCATGAAGAATCACTGTAATATCTGTGCGACCAATAACACCTTTATACATATTTTTAAATAAGAACATAAGGGAAAAATGCGGAGACATCTCCTCGACGTGATATTATCCACGGCCAGTCCCTCTCGAGAAAAAAAGTCATAAGTATTCAATTTCTGCTCTATCCGGAATCAGCTGGCAGACGGCCACTGCGAGAATAAGCGGGTGCCTCTTTTGTGCGCGACGATTCTCCAGAAAGATATTTGTCAGTTGGCGCTAGCTGAACCCAAACTACACTTGACTCTAAACCGCCAGGGAATTGTCCTGCACACGCTTCCTTTTCCAGAGTATTCGCTATACCAAAGCCAAATGTCACGGCGTAACATAATCCACATAAGGCGTAGCGCGAGACGTAGGCGCGTACAGCACGAATGTGGAAAATATAAAACGCGGAAAGTGTAAAATGCGAGATATGCAGAATACGAAGCACGAATAATATAGAAGATAAAAGAACTAAGATATAAGACACGGAAAGTCTTGGATAAGGAAAATTCATGAGATCGGTTGATCCTAAAATTTATGTTTTCATAAATCTGTCAAAGAATCTTTGAATTAATGTTTTTTTTTTTTATTTATAAACAGTATATAAAATTCATAAGACAAAAACGATTAAAATAATGCATTAACTTGCTTAATAAATTGTAATAATTTTTTTTACTTTAAAATTTGAAGTAGGTACATGTAAATACTTGAGGATGCAATAAAATCATGATATATTGTATATGCACCTTTATGCAACAAGATATTTCGCCCGAAGAAAGATACGCATTTATTTCAAATACGAAATAATATTTTTCCTGTTTCACGAGCGCATGTCACTTCTATACTGAACTACGATTGCACGGAGCGACGACGTAACGAAAACTCGAGAAGAAAGAAATCGAAGAAATCCCAAGAGACGACTGAAAGTATAAGCACATCAATATGTACTTTCTTTTAGATTGAACATCTTATAGATTTCGTTTCTATATTGCCTATAGTTATCCGCAATTTTCAAACTAACGTGACCACAAAAGTGATGGACCGAATATAATAATACGGACAAAGTCATCATCCGTCTTCCATGTTTTTTGATAGAATATATAAAAATATCGGTCTTAAAGAATTTAGATCTTTGCATTTACAAAACTGAAGAATTTCTTTATAAATCAATATTTATAAAATAAAGAAATCGTAAATTAAAATAAAGAACCCCTAAAATTGGATTTTTATTTGGAGTTTTATGATTTTGCACAGAAATATTTATTCACATGCACAAATTCTCTTTTAATTTAATGTGCCTCCGCGGATATTGATATCTCAATTATGTATTCCTAACGCGATAGATAAATTCACAACCAATTGGGATGGAACATCAGGATGTAACATGCCAATTGATTGCAAATTGTATGAATCACGTGAGGAATATGTAATTTACGCGTCAATATTCGCAAAAGCAAATTACTTATTTACTTGTATTACATTTATTTTTGGAGTAAATATTAAACAAAAGGTTTAATTTAATTTAATGAACAATTTTTGACAAGAATTTTTATCATTTATGTCAAATCTTAAAGAGAGATAAGCAAAAATAAAAAGTAAACACACCCAAAACGAAAGAGACGGTGTGTTATAATAATGTTATATTATTTATATATAATATTTAATATTATATTTATTATATGTCCGACAAATTAGATCCTTAAACTACATCCGAATCGACAAATGGCACCGAACTGTTGCAATTTTCGAATTGATACCAAAAGAGCAACTTTGTCTCTACTCATTTAAGTCCATTTAACAGAATCACTAGTGTCGGTGATTGGCCAGCTCGACTTGTTAAATGATCAACGTAATGGACAATCGGGAATTCAGTTTAATCCCAAAATGCCGAAACTCACTCAGCTCTGCTTGCGTAAGCTGGCTTACTTAATTGCTGGCGTTTCTCCTCTGGTGGACTCTTTATATCACTCTGATAATTTCCTTCGAACCACCGTTTATTCCCGTCTCTCATTGTGAGCCTGTTCAATCGTTTTATATATAGAAAAGTGATCGCGTCGTCCATTATCCTTTCGGTACGATTAATCCGAATAGTCGTGTCTCTTTGTCAGAATAACGCGAGTCGTACCGTATTTCATTGTGGTATACGGCACTCCACAGCGCGATATTTCCGCGCACGTTGGTCGTGACAAATAATAGCACTTTGGGGCACTTAACGGGTGGAAAAATGAAAAAGTCTCCCTCAATCGCGTTCGCGTAAGTACACTTAATAATTCCATCGTGCACGATGCGGCTTGAGTTATCAATAGCTCTCTATCTTCGATTATATATGTATATATATATATATAATAAACCTGTTTTCTTTATATACATATATATATATATATATTATATATAAAGAAAAACGCACGTTCCAAAAAAAAAAACATTTTGCCTCGCATTTTGCTTTCATCATAGTAGAGGTGTGCGCTAATTTTTATTTGATCCCTTTACGAGCATTCTTCAATATGTTTTACGAGAACAGCGTGGTAAATTCCGTGCGCCACGGAGTTGCATGTACACCGTTTTTTTTTATTAAACTTGTTGAGGTTGTTGCCCTGGCCCGTTTTGGAAGATGTTAATGACTAGAGGGTTAATGAGTTTACATTAATGAGTATGATCCGTGCAAAGCATGCATATGCTTCGCTTATTCTACCACGCATTTTTATGTCTCATTTTCTGAAAGTATTATAACGATAGCTTCTTTTTTGATACATTAAATCTCTCATTATTTTTGAGCGCGAGTATTTCATTTGTTCGAATAATGAAAAATATTATCTCCTTTCCCTATTTTTCAATATGAATATCACATTTTGTTATACATCATTTTAATCAAATATTTTTCGAGCAAATTAATTCTTAATTATAATGCATCTTAATAAAGATTTGTTTTGTATACGTTAAGAAATTTAATTAAATATTTAAATGTACATATATGGTATATAAATAATCTATTGATTCGAAACAAAAGTTTATAGCGCTACTTATCGTGTCTACACATTTTTAATAAATTTTTTAAATTTGATTATTATACCATTTAATAAAGCAAAGTTTCAAACTTTAAGAAACTATATTTTTTATATGGTACGGGGATTTTTAACGGAGTTTATGAGTAATCAAATTTAAAAAATTCCTTTTATTTAATTCGTAATAATAAAAAATCTTAGGAATATTTTTAAAAAACGATTTTATAGGGAAAACTTTAAGCTTTTGTTATAGAAAATTGAAATTTTTCAAGTTTCTTTTTAGCATGGAAAAAGTGAGAAGAAAATTTCCCATTTTTGATCAACTCGTTGTTTTCTACACATGTAAAAATAATAAAACTCACGAAAACTCAAAGGACATGATAACCTTTCAAAAGTAAAACTTTAAAATCTTTTTCTTAAATATACATTTTCTGTTTATTTTTAACAAAGTACAGCCGTTTGAATTTTGAAGTTAACGCTACAATCTTTTGTATCAATATTATATGAAAATTTAGTACCTCCGGTTTAAATTTAAATTCCTCTCAATTTGCTTCCTTCTCCTTTGTAATTGATTTTCCAATTTTTCACAGACAATGTTAAAATATATTGTTCCTGTCTGGTCGATTATTGCAACAAACGAAACTGCACAAGTTGATTAATTCATTTAATTCAATCGCGAAAAGTACGTTAATATCATGCCAAGAAAGTCTGCCGGTTAACATATAGATAGTGATTTTTTTCCATAAAGAGAAACGTGAGCGTTCTAGCAAACGTCGAGCGCACGCACGCGATCGCACGTGGGTTTTTCTTGGCGCAGGATGTCGCGTATCGATCACCCCCTAGTCTCCATGGTGTCTCACATGACAATATGTCGCGTGACAGTGATCAAGGGTTAACGGAGAAGAGGGCGGAGGAAACAAATATATCGGGCCATAAATTGTGGCTCATTCCGGCGCCGGCCATTATTTACAATCCTCCATACCGAATTACTTTTCCGAGCATTATTTATGGCAATCCGAACTTATACGAGGTTTTTCGAGCTTTGCTTTTGTTCGAATCTGTGCATCGAACGCGAGACGGATGATCGATGCCAAGTACACGGCATTGTTACATGATTGTTACATGAGAAAAATTCGCGAGGAAACTTCGCGCCCGCGATCCTCACGATAACGACTAGACTGTCGCAGATAACAAAAGTTGGGCGTGAATCGGAAATTCTCAGAATGTCATATCTTTCCTTTTTTGAATCCTCAGATGCGGGAAATCCCCATATTTATGTCAACTTCAATTCTTAAATGAATGAAAAATATGCATTCCTATCCATCATTTGAAATTTCACTTGTAGCAGTCGAGCTTCATATATAAGTACGTATTCTTTTACATCAAAAATAATTGTTAAAATCGTATTATAACAATAATAGTCATGCAGCGGTTTACGATTGGATTGAAATTTCAAACTGATTACTTACAGTTCAGTAGTAAAAGCTCGCCACGATCGTATCACGAATGCATTCACAAGCGCTGACGCGCCTACCTAATGATTAATGACAATCATGCACGATATACATAGACGCCATTGAGACGATACGCATCGCCGTGAATCAACATTCCGTTATAATACATCGGAAAATTAATGCCGCGTCGCGACTGAGCGGAGAAAAAGAATACCGCGGAAACGTGCATCATGGGCAGAAGCGTGCCGCCATTTCCTATGGAAATGTATTCCGCGGTCGTACCGTAGATCGCCAGTAATTCTGCAGAAGTCACGCTGCTTGATAAGTAAACGAAATTATTTTTTGCGCTTAAACATTAATCAAAGATGCGTCCGCTTGAAAAACTGCCTAGGAAGTACCTAATTTCTATTTCCTTATATTTACATTAAAAAGATACACAGCACGTAATGGAAATGACAAATTTTATGTAAATCATGGATGTACGTCACGTTAAGGACATAAAAATGCGAAGAATGTAATTTAAACTGTAGTCAGTATAAATTTAAATGCTACTGATATGAAAATTTTACGTGCAAGTGAATGAAATCATTGAACGTTAAACTATGCCTTCAGTGGTTAGGATTATAGAAGGTTTAATCTATCATGGCTAGGGTAATATTTAAAAATTCCGTTTGTTATCAGAATCCATTTGAGTCAGTATTATAACAGACAACGTGATGAGTGATTTCATTGTTTAAATAATTTTGTGTTACTTTTTATTGTGTGTATTTTAAAAATATAGAGAAAGACACACTAAATTTTTAACAACAACCTCATATAATTTCAAGATTGAATTTAATAGTGCGCTTATTTTTTCTTTTTTTAGGTTAATAATTAGGTATTTGTATTTAAAAAATCTGTATTATAAATATTTTGTAATTAAAAATGTGAAATATACGAAAAACTTGTGTGTACCTAAAATTTAATAGTAATTTTTTCTTTTTAAAATTTACATATCGATAGCAATACTGTATTACCTTTACAGCATTCTAAGGATTAATCTGGATTTTAATTATCGTGAAATATATGTAAAGTCAGAAAAACGATGTATTATATGTATAAAAAAGTATCTCGTGGTGAATAAAATTTTCCCTAGTGAGTGTATGATCGATAGAAAGAGCGTGACTCATAGAACAGTATAATAGAATGTATAACTTTTAGGTAAAAGTATCTTATACCTATCTCTCGTAAAATTCAACTGCAATTACGTATGTCTCGTTTCCTATCGACTTTGCCTATCGAAAATTCCTAACTGAATCTGTTTACCTTGCCATCGTACTTTTACAGCCTCCGGCTTCGATTGCGACTAGCTTTTTTTTGCGCTTTAATATTCGATACTTCGTGGTTTTACGTAAAACGAACGCTATCGGTCGTACTATCGCTATCGAGCGCGGCATTTCTCATAAAAAAAGAGGTACGCGTAGCTTTCGGCGTGATATCTGATACCGCACGGCGCGAGATTGGATTTAATGTGTATTTTTTTTCCGCGATCCAGCAAAAAATATAGGATGTCCCTCCCACGTCCTCCGACATTCGAGAGGACGACGTCGAACCGGTTTTTCTCGACAGCTGTTTTTTTCCGTGCCATCGAAATTCTACTGTATCGATCACTGACGAGGTTGCAAAATTTCCCCGAGGTCCCGTTTTTTCTCCCCGTCTCTTTCTTTTTTAATCGCCACCACACGCTTTGTGCTACGAAAATTTGATATTGCACAACGGTCGATGGGTGTGCGTATCCGCCTTTGTCAGTTAACGTACCTGGTTGCCTATTGAAATCGTCACTGTTTTAATTAAAACAATAACGCGCATCGTTCACCTTTACGCACTTCTTTACGCAAATTTCGAATGTACCGCGAGAACGCCTTATTTGTACTTCCATTCTACAACAACTTAACAGTGAGATTTAGTAAAAAAAAAAAGAAGATGGAAGAAAAGAGAAGAAAATAGTTAAAAAATGAAGGAAAATGTAATTCTTTGATAATTTATGTAGTAATCGAGTAGAAAAAAAAAAGGAGCTCTGTATAACCATGGACCATCTTCCTCATTTCTTTACGTTACATGTGCAGAAGACGAGAAGAATTTCATATCCTTCCTCGTGTAACTATCTCGGACAAAGTCTTTAATTAACTCCGCCTTGTCCTCCGGGTCAATTGTCCTCTATAAAGAGAAAAGAAGCATCGCGCGCTTTTGTGAGCACGCAAAAGTTTGGCTGTAATGCGACGATCGAAGATATGAAATAATTATTTAACAAGAATCGTCCTTACATATAATACAGTGACTGCCAAAACTTTCCAACATATAATTTTACGATAATTTTTTTATCAATCTGTTTTTCAGTTTATATTATAAAAATTAATAAAATTCTTGTTATAATCAACTTAAGAACGCGATATAATTTAAATATTAGAATATATTTTTAGTTATACATATATAATATATTAATTAGATTTATATTTCTACAGATTCTTTATCTGAGCAATAAAATAACTCGTTGATCGAAAACTTTCGGCAGCCACTATGTATATGTTTCAATTATATTTACCGGTCGCTGGAAGAACGAAAAGAAAAGAGAAAGAGAGGTGAATTCATTAAATGTTAAATTGCGTAATATTACGTAATATTATTATGCAAATGTTTGTATTATGATATTGTGTTATACCAAATTGGATTATGTTATATACTATAATGTTGTAATAATCCACCTTTTGATCTCTGTATTAATTTCATAAAAACTCACACGGCTATTGGTTTATTTTGTTAATAATAAATATAACCGCGTGAGAAATTTTGCGCCACTTTCCTCCACATGAATTCATAATGAAGTACAAACTTATTAAACCGTTAAACTTTATAAATACTGCTTTAATACTGATTTACTCAAACTGTGTGCTTTTAAATTAGTTGTTAAACGCAACTTAAAAGATATTCGATCGCTATGAGTTACAAACGCAAATGGATCGCGTGACTTTTCAGTCACCCCATAGCTCCTGGTACGCCGAAAGAATTATAGGTGCTTTAATAGCGACGACTACAAAGGCCGCCATCCGTTTTTCTTATCCACGGGGAGTTTAAGAGAGAAAGTCTCGTAACGAGTTCCGCGCCGGCGGTCGATGCGTTTAATTAACGCGAAACTCGCGTGAAATAGATTCAACTTCGCGGCTCGTTTGCAGCCCATTCTTTGCCGCTTATTCGAATCTGACATCGATATTTTATGGTGTTTGAAGTGAATACCACCGTTCGGTGGAGTTTCAAAAGAAACGTATTTCAGATATTCACGGGGAATTAAATAAAATACGTATTGTTCGAGAACTATGCCGGTCTTTAGGCGTACACGCCATTTTTACAACGCCCTATATACAGATTCGATCAATGCGGGTAAATGCACTCCCAACCAAGCACGAGATAGATCGTACCTCTATCATGGCATACTTGAGCCTAGACTAAATAATTCAGAAATCATTACTTTTCCTATCACACGCACTCTCACTATTTCGCCGCGTATCGCGTGCGACATAACGGGTGACAACTAAATACGATATAATCAGCAGTTTTCGTTGTTTCAACTTCGAATAAACTATGTGACAATTTACATGCTGGATAAACAAAAGAGTAAAGGCATATACGAGAGTAAGAGAGTGAGCTCAAGTTCCACCAGAAGATGGAACAACCCAGCTTAAATGAACAAATTCCCCAATCTAGTTACTCTTTATTAAAATTTTTCCTACTTTTCAGTCAATCCTTCAGGGTATACCATTTCATCGTTGTGTCAATTACTATTAGGTAAAATGTGGTTTCTTGTGCATGTGGTTTTCTTGTTCAATGAATGAAGAATCGGATTTCAGTCAGTAATTCGCAGATGTAATGCATAAATTGATATCAATAGAAATTTACATTTATGTCGTTAATGTACGTGACACGCAATTTTCAATTGTTGTACTGTAAAATTGTAAAAAATAAAATGTTAATTTTAACTTAAAGATGTTCGACTTTCTTATACGTTAAAGTTGACTTATTTCTGAAATATGCAAAAAAATGTTAAAATTAACAAAAAATATTAATTTTATCATTTTTGCATTTCTCAGAAAATCTACTATACGTCTTTTTAAGTTAAAATTAACATTTTATTTTTACAGTGCACTTTGTTATTTATATAAAGTTATAGACGGATAACAAAAAGTTAAAAATTCGTGCTCTCACATACTCTATGAGTTTAAACTTGGAAATACAGCGACGAATGCGGCAAAACGCATTTGTAGTGTGTGTGTGGAGAAGATTCTGTTAGCGAAAGGACAGCACAAAAATGGTTTAAGGGATTTAAAGGAGGCATTGAATCGTAGAGTAGCGTACAGGGCGTCCATCTGTTATTGAAGATGATGAACTGCGTGAATATAGTGGTCAAATCCACGAAAAAGATGTGCAGATGTAGCAAATAAAATTATCCTCCAAAAAAGTTCAGAGTGTTGGAATTTTTATTATCTAAAAATCCGCATGAACCTTTTTTCTGATATACCTAAAATGCAACTATAAGCTTATATTCTTTCGTTAAATAAATACTTTATACATTCACGAATTTTTTTTTTTTGGCCTTTCCGCTTCAGAGATTGTAGAATTTTCCTGCACCATTTCCGGGCGTCGCGTTGCTTCAAATTACATCGGCATTTCTCATTGACGTCTTCTCTCATGAACGAAAAATTATGCGTCGTAAGTTTAATTGGCGGGAACGAATGTGAACTATGCATAGGGGCTTCGTTGTACGACGTTGTGTGAAGCGTTACCGAAGTGTGGGTGAGGATGAGACATGATTACCTCCTCAATTACCACTCAATGCTGTCCTCTCCACATAATTCATAACGTTACGTACACTATGAGTGAAATTCACTCGTATGTACTCTCGGCAGCCGCACAGTCGAAAATCCACCGACGTCGAACTTGTAATTTATGCGATTATGCAAAGGGAAATCGGACAACGTTCGTGTAAATTATTTGTGCTGTGCTATGCTATGCTATGCGTTTCGGTAGAATTTCCTCCTTAAGCAAAAGTAAATTCGTTACACGGGATGTCTTTTCTAGCAAAACATTAAGTATACATAATATACGTAAATTAAAGTCTGAATATTTTTCAAATTTAAATTATCCAGAAATTCTGCGATATTTGAATTGCAAAAATCAGAAGCTCTAACACATGCAAACATATTCAAGCATATGCGTAACTCAGAGATATCATAATTAGAAATCTTACAACTTTATAAGAAAGCTAAAGTAATTAAAATGATTAAAAAGTAATTAAAATTATTAAAGTATCAATGTCACATACAAACTGAATGGAAACTCTTATGTAACTTGGCGACAACTATAACTATTTCGCGACCGCAAAGTATGCACTTTCCTCTTCGCTTATTCGCATGCCGAGCGTACGACGAGCGACCTTACGTTCTCTCACGATGACTACGTCCCGCGGCATTCGTCGACAGAGGATTGCTTAAGTGCTATAATTAGTCGAACGTACGAAGTGCGCCATTAAGCGATGTGGTGGGTAGAAAAGTCCGCCCGAAACGGTCGTCGACCATAAAATCTCCTACCGCTAGCTGTGGACAGCGATTTTCGCAAAACGTCGCATTATTAATGGCGCCATCGCCAACGATGCTTGTGGATTCGTTTGAAAGTCGGAACGAAACTTTGTTCTAATTCCTCCGTTGCTATTAACAATTTCTCGGACGGCTTTTATTTGAAGCAGCGAACAGCGGAGTAATAAAGACGAGTAAGCATCGAAGCATGGACAATGGACAATGTTATTTCGAATAATATTCTCCGACAATAAACGCGGAATATCGTGAAAATGACACGGTATTTTCGCGGATATTATTTCGTAAATATTATTTCAAAATGTGATACGATTGCGTCAATATTCAAACAAAGTAATGATGCACCACTTGTTTTTACTCGTGTTACTCGTATCAATTACGTACACTCGGTGTAATCACGGGAAAGATGTACAAATCGCTGTAATTACGCTTGCCCTCTTATATTTATATATAGTTTTATAGAAATACACATGCAAAGGAACAATTAAAAATCAACATCGTGTAAAACGGAAACGCAACTTTTCACGCGCAACTGCGACATTTATGTCATAAATGTACATAAAATGTTACATAAAATGTAGTATCAGGATGATCATCGTCACGAGATCGCATCTCCGATTAAAATTACGACAAAACCTCGGACAAAATCTTCGACATGCGTGACGCGGAGTACATAACTTTTGCGTACAAAGGCGCCTTCCAGCATTATCAAGAAAAAGAAAACAACGGACGTAACTCGCCGCGATGCACGCGATTTGTCGATTACGATCAAATTCTCAAGATCATGGCCAGCATTTTGTGGACGCTAAAATCTCGAACTTTATTTATCGCAAAGGATTAAAATATTTATAAAACGATTTTCGGATTTTTAAACTTGTTTTTAGATTCTTGGACGATTAAAAAAACTTTAAAATTTTATTACATCCATTTACGTCTTGGACTTTTTAACTCTTTAAATACTTTTAATTTTATCTTTCAAGATAAAAATTGTATTTTATTTTTTGTACCTAAATTATCGCAATAATTTTCTATAATATTAAATTTGCTTGTCAATTTAATTTGTGATACTATCATGTATCAGTACTCTAAATTCAATTTAGGACTGTGTTGCAAGACTGATAAATAATCATGCAGGACGAAGTTCGTTTAAACGGGAAATTATAAAATTCATACAAAAATATTATTATGAGCATCAAGACCTCATACTTTGACTGAATATGGCTTTCTTCTCTTGTGTTCTAAATTATCGGATCTTCAGTCTGTAGATTTTTATATTTCCGGTCTTTGACCTTTTGTGTTTCACAATCTTCAGACGTTTTAGATTACGTTCTCTAGTCTCAAGATGCTTGGTCTACCCCTTTCCAACAGTCTGTAAGGTCTTGTCAAGCGGAACGGCGTTCTGCTATATAACGAGAAGAATCCTGCCGAGACCTTAATTTGAAAAAAGACAAGACAGAACTCGATGCTCCTCCAGAGGGTCAAATCCGGCTCCGTTCAAACCGCGTTTCTCCATCCGCGATTCCTTCTCTTTGCTACTTTTGTGCATCGTGTTCCCGCGTAATTTATATACCGCGCTCGTCTTGCGAAGCCGGTAACGAGCACGAGTACCGCGTTCGAAAACCAAAGCAAATATTTTTCCGAAGGAAATCCCCGTGATTTGCGCTCGCTAGACAGTTTACTCGTTCGTGTGCCTCCCAGGCAAAGAAGGGAATCGAACGCGATGACTCTTGCGAAGGTGAACGAACACTGTAGAACTCGCTGCAGCGTGTGGTCTTCTTCCTCCACCTCCCGCTCCTCTCTCTCTCTCTCTCTTTCTCTCTCCCTCCCTCTTTGACAATTCGTTCTTTCTCTTAAACTCGACCGGATATTTTTAACAAGCGGTTCGTGCCAAGACGAAACAATGCGCATCCCGCTGGGTGCGCGGGGCGTCAATACGCGCGAACGATAACGCGCATCGTTGCGGAGAGAACGCGCTTTCCCACGGGAAGCCCATCGTGGCAAAGAAAAACGTTTTCCTCCTTGGACCAAACAGCAAAATTCTCTTACAGTATTAGAACTTTGTATTAACAATTTGCAATTTTTCCCCGGCCATCTCGACCAACTTCGCGTCAAGAAGACCGTTGACTCGTAATGCGAGATTCTTTTCATTTATTCCCTCGAGTCATAGAACTGTTTCTTTCTTTTTTTTTTTTTCATTCCGGATTCGCTGGAAATATAGAAGTAGCGCACGACGACGCAGCGACGCCCACGTCGGCATTCCGCGCGCGAATTAAAAGCGTCGTCGCGACGAAGGTAACCATATTCTTTTAATAGTACATGCACTTTTCTGAGGTCGTCAAACTTTTGATCATTAATTAAAATGGTATATTTTATTATAAATAAACAATAATAAAACAAAGCTCTCAAAGATGTCCAAATAATAATAAGGATAAAATAAAGAGCAAATCCGACAGTCGTCGATAAATAGAATAAAGAAATTTTTATATTTGAAAAAATTAAAATTAAAAATATAATTAAATAAATTCAGCATACATAACATGTTTTGACTCCTGGTTTGGGCCTTCTTCAGATGTAAAAGATATCCAATGCATCGTAGTGATGGTGAAATTATAAATATATTCTTGTGCTGCGATGTTAGATGAGTGACTCACTGGGAGAGCAAATTCGCAGATAGAAGATTGGTAAATCAAATGTTGGCAGAATCGACATTCTGACGTGGTAAAACATAGTATAGTAAATTTAAATGTAGTAAACAAATTCGTTATCTCAATAAATAACTCACCCAGTCAGCACTCATGATGTGTTTCTCGCAATATCACGTTTAAAAATTTGTGATAATAAAATGTATATTAGAGTAAAACAATAATCAGTCGCAGTTGATGAAATTGATTATAAATCTAATCGTGTTGTCGGTGATGATTAAATAATTAGTCACAATTTAAGAAGTCAGAAAAATAATAAGAAAAAAAACGAAGTCAAAAGTTAAAAACTACATAATTCGACTAATCGACAACGACTAAACATTAATAAAATATTAATATTCTTGGTACCGTAAAATCATATATTGTTTATAATCGGTATAAGTATATCCTTTGTGGAGGCCTTCTGTATCTGTTTAGAGATTAAGGCTGTCATTTTGTCTCTTAATATTCAACATTTTCGAAATTAATCTTTTGCCATAGCAAGGTTCGGGTATGTTAAGTTAGCACCCCAACTATAGTACTCAGGAGTTCTGATTAGAGTTCCCACTTCCTTTTGACGAGACGAAGAGTTCCCTATAGTTAATAACAAGAGTTCCGCTCAATAAACATATTTTTTACATTTTTTAAAAATGGGGTGCTAACTTTTTATCGAATTTCGAGGTGGAATAGTTCTGAGCGGCTTAATAGCTTCAATTTGCGATTGCCTAGAGTTCCTGATATGTAAAAAAAAATTTTCGAATAATAAAAAAAAAATTAAAAATTTTTTAAAAATTAATTTTTAGATACAATAGTTTTGATGATAATTCCTGCTTCTTTTTGACGATACGAAGAGTGCTCTATGATTTTTAATGACATATGCGCTTAATAATCATTTTTTAATAATTTTTTAAAAATGGGATGCTAACTTTTTAACGAAATTAAAGGTCGCATAGTTCTGATCAGCTTAACAGAACTATTTTGTGAATACCTAGAGTTCTTGATACATAAAAAACATTTTTGAAATATAATAAAGTTTAAAAAAAATAGTGGAAACCTTTGAAAATTTTTTTGAGAGTACCGAGTAGTTCTGAGTAGCGTTTCTTATAGTACTCGACGAGTTCTATTGAAAACTGTAAGGTGAAGAAGCGATTGGACCAACGGTTTGCAAGATACAGCGACATATTAATTGCAGATAAATTCGGCAAATTTACTTTTCTTTAACCAAGGCTATTGATTCTTTTGTTAATATTGTCAAAAATAAAATTAACAAGATAATCATTTTCAAGTAAAATATTAATAGTTTTAAAATTTTTTGTGTAATATTTATGGTTAGATAATGAAATAGTTCTATCAACTAGTGAAATGATCGTATCTCTTTCTTGTGAAATCGAGTTAGAAAGAAAATTAAGATATCTACCTGAAAAACTCGGCTTGTGGTACCAATCAAAAATCAATTGTTCGTTTTTTATTGTAATTGTCACATCTAAGAGGTACAATGTGCTGCCCAACAACATATATATCTAGACTAAGCATTCTCATGCTTTTTTGGTAATCGGGGTGAAGCCGAAAGTTGGAGAGAGATAGTTCTTCCGGCAAGATGGCGGTATTAGTGTCGTTGTCAATAGCCTACGGTAACCTATCGGCCATTTTGCCACAAGATAAAATGAGATAAAAAGAATCCAAACGCACTATCTCTACTGCCAACTTCCGGCTTCACTTCTCAGCTAGAATGCTTGGTCTATAAATATATATGTATGTCGTTGATGCTGCCTCTCACTTCGAAGGTAAATTGAAAACGAAGAAAGAATTAAAATGATTAAGTAAATCTTTTAATTTGGAAGAAGAGACACCAACAAGCACATATATTGTATATCTTTTACATCTGAGATTCAAACCAGAAGAGTTTCAACCAAGAAAGCTCGAACCAAAAGCCGAAACATGTTATGCAGTCTGAATTTATTTAAATTTATTTTGAATTTTGATTTTTTGAATGTAAAAATTTCCTTATCCTATTTATCAACGACTCTCGGACTTGTCCTTTACTTTATCCTTATTAATATTTTATATTACTATAATTAAATTACTAAGAATTGTCAATAAAATTTGTATTCTAAAAATTTTATTTTATTAAAATAAATATCTACTCTCTCTAAATTGTTTGGAATGGAATCTCACTCTAAAGAGTGAAAATTAAGCCAGTCCTGAAAAGGTACATTTTTAAATTTTTATAAAGCTGCCTCTACATAATTTGCAAATTGCAAAATGCAGTTTGCTTGTAAACATAGACGCAGAATGACATATCACCGCATGCAAGATACACGCAAATGTAAACTAACCGCACGTAATGAATTAAACTGTAACGTTGACATTTTAATTTAAGTCAGGTTAGAGGAACTTATTATGTGTCTAATATTTTTTATATCACGGAAATTTATGAAAAGGGTAGCTCTGTTAATAAATAAGTAAATACAAAATTCATTCCCGTTCTTTGCTCTTCTGACATTTGTC
Source organism: Cyphomyrmex costatus (assembly GCF_001594065.2). NCBI lineage: Eukaryota > Metazoa > Arthropoda > Insecta > Hymenoptera > Formicidae > Cyphomyrmex > Cyphomyrmex costatus. Next base: position 399,139 of record NW_017274977.1, on the reverse strand, counting down.
AACGTAATCGCCGCAAAAGTTAACGTAACAGTCCAGTCTATATGTATAGGTCGCTGTTTGTAAAACGCAGACCTTCATTTTACGTCTTTACGTCTTTACGTTTTGCGAATTTTGCGAATTAAAGGTAGTTTGGAAGTCAGATTTCACTCATCAGAGTAATAACACAATTCACTTAAAAAATTTTTAAGGCTATATTTGACGCATAAAACGTTAAACTCTCTTTTTTCATCTCTGGATCTTTTTAAAAAACAATATATATATATATATGTGTTCTTTTCTTGTGATTCAGATATAGTAACCCTAGTCATGATGGAGGCAGCAACGGTGGAGGCAGAGACGCGCGACGAAAATCGCATTGTCCGGGAAACCCTACGGTGGAAGCACTAGAGTCGATATATACCGTTCCGTTGCGTCGAGATTTTGATACATTCGCGATTTGGAAAAACTATAGCTGCGAAAGACGCAAAGTAGGAAGGACGAAAAAACAACGGGAGAATAAAAGGACAAAAATAGAAAGAGGCGAAGAAAAGAATAAGGGGGCTGTAAACGTGACCCCATTTTGTCGGAATCCATTGGCGGGATTCGAACCATAGCGGGCGGTTCTCGAAAACCGGAACAATACGTCGCGTAGACGCCTCCAGGGGCAGCGAGGAGAAAAAACTACGGGTGGCGTGTGTTACTAGGAAAATATAGAATCCCATAAAGACCGGAACTGTGCCGCGTCGGCGAAAAGACGCCGCGCCGGCGAGGATCGTGACTTCGGAATTCTCTCTGTCGTCCTTGCTCCTCTCTTTCTCCAATTCGCATGTGATTTGCAACTATTCTCTCCAACCTTGTCATACAGAAATCTTTGATCTCTAAAATATAAATATTATATTCTATTCGCGTAGACCCGACCTGATTTCATCGAATTTAACGCGCAGCACACTTCAAGTTATGAATTTATTTATATTTCCTTTCGCGCAGCTAATAATCGCATTAAACGCGATATGAGCGACGCTATGTCATCGCAAATCGCTCTAAATCTAAATGAATAGGTAGCCTCTAGCAGTTGCCAGAGAGCTATGCTTTGAGCAGCGAACCGACACGAGAAGCACGCGCGATATTCGATCGTGCAAAGTACGGAAGTGTGCCTCGTCGGCATCGGTTCGCGAGTTGAAAGTGTTGGTAACCAAGTTTCCACGCGTATATCCTTTCGCACTTGAAGCTCATAACGCCTCAGTTTCCAACGAGAGTGTCGAACTTAAGCCGCCAAAATTCCTGGGATATCTGGCCAATTTTCAGCGATCGCCGAAGGCCAAAGGACACGTCGTCCTTTCCGGCGCAGAGCCACGCCCGGCAATGCACGGAGAGCGGTCAGACGCATTGGCAGTTTAAGATAGTTAGGCTGCCACGCGTTGAAAGTAGCGGTAGTTTGAGATAGTTAGCGACCACGATGAATTTCCGCGCCGAGCCAGTGGCTATATAGACGTGCATGGGAACGACAGTCCTCAGAGGGGAAAAGTTAGGAATGTTTGAGACATTTTCAGACAATCTGTGATTTATTGTTCAACTGCGACACATGTGCTGCACGATATGGAAACTTTGAGAAAAAAAAAAGACTAAATAAATGCGTATTGAATCGCAGCGTTATGGTCAGACAAAGTTTCATATGATTTTCAAATGCAGAAATAAAAATCAACACGGGAAGAAGAATTTTACTGAAATATCTCTAAAAAGTAGAAACACATCTGAAAATAATGTGTTGGACCATCCAAATAATTATGTGTAGAAAATCCTGCATGATAAGCAATATTGCAAAAAATGTTAATACTCTAGCAATCAGTTTGAGTGCCCTACATAATTATTTTATATACAGCCAACAAAATTATTTTCAGATCTGTATATACCTACAGTTAAATTTTTAAATACTTCAACAAAACTGTTTCCGCGAAGAAATAAAAAATCAGGGAATGGTTGAATATCATAAATCTAAAAGTCACACAAAGATCATGATCGAAGAGTATAGTAATTATAATTAATGATCGTAATTAACGATTCATCGCCATTGACTGATCGCACCAAATAGCTAAGTTATCGACCTAATCGCACTTTCAACATAATTCTGCGCGCAACGGGAACCTGCATCGTGCATAATTGAATGCGATACATCACACGAGGACGACACGATGCGTGGGCGGCAGTGCCGAAACACCGATGCGGATATAGTTGGTAATAATCTATCGTCCGCATAGATCGGCATGTCATGCGAGCTGTTTTCGCGATTATCTAGGGACGCGCTTAGTTGCCTGAAAGGCGACAAGAAACCTGCACCGCCGTGTAATTGAATTCGATACAATGCGACCTACTACGTTGGCCCGACTCGGAGCTGTCTTGCTCTCGAGTGCGACATATACACCATCGCGGATTAATTTCGCCTGTTAATGAGAATTGATCGTCCACGTATCAGCTGTGCGCAGTTACTATCCGACTTTTTTGATGTGAAAGAGACACGTACGACTAACTGCTCGAAATGCGATTGAAATATTTATATATAAAAATATAATAATTTACGCACCGTATATCGTAACATACATGAATTATCGATATTATTAAATTATTAAATATCATATCAAATATCAATTATTAAATATTATCATAATTGTGTTAACAATAATTTAATAATTAAGAAATTAATACATTGTTATATCCAAAATTAATAAATTATCTTATCTAAAAAATAAAAAGCTCAATAACTGTACGAAAATCAAAATGTATCTTTCTTGCTTTTTCTCCTCTTTTTAAGGACCGCAGCTTCTGAATGTGCTCGAGCTAAATATTCCACGTTTCCCGACGCTCCTGCGTAATATTTTAAATGCTGTTCTATGTATAATTTATTCAGCTTGCCGACTACGTGCGCGTGTACGTGCAATTGTGTAGCAAACTACCGGTTCTATTGGTGTGTCATGCAGAACTGTTTTCGAGGTTATCTGAAGTCATGCTGGCCGCGAATACAGATTTGCATCGAGCGTAATTGGATCCTATACATCGCTGCTTGCTAAGGCCAGCAGGCTATCGGTGGCTAGTGTCCGCAAACACGACCCAATCGAGCTATCACCACCACCTTCGGACTTAGATCGATACATATTGCTACGTCCCACCTATCCGATCGCGAAGACCTAGATATGATTATATCCGTGAGAAAGATCCCGCACTCTGAGAGAAAAGTGTTTTGTATTTGTGGCTATAATTGCATAGTAAAAGAATTATAGGGTAGAGTTGGCTAAGTCGTACCGACGGTTAAATCGTATATCTCCATTGTGTGTATTATCTAAACGAAACATTTTTTTAAAGATAATGACACTGATGTGACGCTGGTAATATGGGTTAATATTTGTAGCTATAATTGCATAGTAAAAGAATTATGTAGAGTGGAGTTGGCTAAGTACCGACGATTAAATCATATCTCCATTGTATTATCTAAACGAAACATTTTTTTAAAGATAATGACACTGATGTGACACTGGTAATATGGGTTAAGAACTATCATTTTTGTCTTAGAAGTCGTTTGTTTACGAGCGATATTTAAAACTGATTTGATGTTCGGTGTCTGATTTAAGTTTTGATACAATTTACCTAAGGTGTTATCAGTACAAGGTGATTATAATTGAATTATAGTGTTCTACAGAGTTATAATTGATATTTAAACTCTTTTCGAGTATAGCAGCAAATTAGCAAAATATTTGTAAGTTATGTTGCTATTGGTAAAGTAAAAATAGAGGAAGTTGGGTAAATCGTACTTGTCGCTGGTCTTTATATTATACCGGTATTTTTCTCGCAAGTGACGAGAGCTCCCATAATCTCCTCGTACGCATTGATAGGTTATATTTATAAGTTAGGTATACCTATTAAATAGCATCAGACGTAAATAATTATTAAAAGACTTGCAACTCTGAAGAATATAAGAACTCCAAAGAATAAGACTTTTTAATATATTAATTTTTACTGACTTTCAACAGTATTACAGGTACGAATACGCAATTTTTTAACATTTTTCCATATACTTAATTCACAAGTAATGATAATAAGCAATGTGAGCTTGTTTGCTAGGTTAGAAGTATGATTTAGAAACCAGGTGGTACAATTTAACGACCCGGTCTCTAAATCTTCGGACTGAAAGCTACTTTATTTTTAAATCTAATTTAAACAATAATTTAATGGTATAAATATAAAGAGGGCAAAGAACCAAGTAATTTAACAAAATAAATTTAATTCGAACAATCATAAACATTACTAAAACAAACGTTAATAATTTAATGTTTATTTTCGCAAAAGTATCGTTTTGTTTTATTGCCAATGAACCAAAGTTTAATGTAAATACAGAAATACTCTGATCTCTTCAGTACTTTTGTTATAATTTTGTTTAAACGTTAGGAGATACTATATAGGCGACTTCCCCCTATATCGGAAGCTTTATCTTTATGATTATTACTGCTGTAATGTTAGTAATAAAAAAAATAACCATATACGTATATTCTCTTAAACATGAAAAATTGTATTATAAATCATAATAATTAAACATATTAATATTGTTACACTCGCGCGACCGAAACGCAAGCCCGAGCATTTACACACTCCTGGTCCGCGGAAATAAAGAAATACACGTACAAACAGAAGAACAAGACACTTTATTCGAATGTACGAAAAAGATACAGAACAGCTAGCGTTCGTAACGTCAGACCAAACATCATCTGTCAAATTGTTATTATACTCCATCACTCTTTTCGTCGTCCCGACGACGCGCTCCTCACTTCGCTCGACTCGACTCACTCGGAGACAGAACGATATGGGTGTCGAGCATAATAATATATAGTAAAACTTCCAAATATAAACACTAAATAAAATGAATATTTTTATTTAATAAATACAATTGCAATTATAGTGACTACAACTATTTTCTTAAATTCATTTATTATTTACGTGGTAATAATAACTAAAAGTATATTAAGAAAAAAGATTTTCAAGCAGCGTGTGTGTGTGTGTCAGTATTAATTATATCAACAATACAATTGATTAAATTTGCATGATTAAAATAACTATAAATATATTGTTGTCTCAAAAAGTGACTATAAATTATAGTTAAATTACAGCAATTGCAACCATTTGTTTTCTCTCAATGTGTCTTAGTCAGATCCTGCTTTAGTGGCAATAAAAAGACAAAATAATCAAACTCTAAAAAATGGAAGATGAAATATAGATTTGTAGACTTTTCTTAAAAAGATGACCATTTGATCATGAAAAGCTACATCTACCTCCAAGCAGGATCATTAACAATTAATGAAACGCTAATATAAACGTAGTGTAAACCTGGGATGTAAATGAACAGAAATCCATTCGCATGATTACATAATAAAAGTTCAGAGAAGCGTCTCGTTGAAAGAAAAAATCGAATGCAAATTAGATGAAAAATGAGCCCTTGCCCCATTACTTATAGATCTCTGCACCCACAAATACGGTGCTTTTCTCGAGCAAGCAGCTCGCCAGGCCAAGTATTTGTCAAGCAACTATGACGAGCAAAGATTATCCGTAAATATTTTCACGAGCGAATCTACTCTCTCTAAAGCACCGCCCGGTTTCTATATTAGCTGCCGTTTCTTGGTTCATCGGCTCGCTGAAATTGAAAATGGTCGTCGATGGTACTCTCTTAATTCTCGGATCTTCCTTCTCCGACGAAGGAAGAATGAAACCGGTTATTTGCAACCTTCGTTCGACCGTGACGAAGGTACATATTCGCGCGGCATGTCGATTTCCGATGATTCCCAGAACGAGGTAGCGGCGCGGCGGCCCGATTACGTGATTCACGGAAGCTAAGTATCTGTAGCAGAGCAAAGGTAATTTGAACCCGTTATTTCTCTCCCCCGTTTCTTTAGCCTCATTACGACTTCTTCCGTTTTTTCTCGTCGTGAATTATGGAACTCTCTCCCCGGAGATTCCTTTCACTTTTGTAGGCTTTTGACTAAACTTGAAAATATTCGCCCATACGTCAACGAGAGACTTCGTACTCCTCAGATCTACGAGTCGCAGCATGCTAATAGTAAAACGACAGAACTGGCATTATATTATTGCTACTATATTATCGATTTAACGGAGAGAAGACGCCGGACGACGATTTTCTACAGCAATTTGCTCGAATTACTGTCAACCATTTGTAAGCATACGATCGACTTCCGCTTTCGAAAAGTTTATTGGCGTAACTGAAAGAATAGCGAGCGTACTGATTATGGATATAAAGTATTATGAGACGCTACATTGATCGGCGAATCGTAAAATTTTATTTCGGCGCCAAACGCGCTGAATTATATGTCTACGCTCGTAAAAAGAAAGTGACCGGTCGATCAATCGACTAAATAAAGTCTGCGAAAATGGGCCTCGATATCTCCGTGTTTGGGAATAGTTTGTCGAATCGATTGGAACTAAAACTAACCTCCCGACGAGAACCGTCCGGACGATTTTTGTCGCAGCAACAAGTTGCCGGGCGGAATCGTTCACCCCGTCGTCGCCACGCCAGGGAGAGAGAAGCAAGAAACGCATTATTGTAATGTCGTCGACGGGACGAGTTCCAGCTTTCATTCAATACTGACATCGGAAAGTCTATACGAGCGAGCTAATGTCCCCTGTGAACAATTTTTTCGTAGAGCTATGCAGATAGAGAAGCGCGATGTAAAATCAGTCGATCTGCGAATGGGGCTGCCATCCGTCCTCTTTTCCCCGGACATCGTCCTCTTTTTTATATGATGTCCGGGGACATCCGGGGGTTTTTTAAAGGCGTCCGAGATAATTATGAGAGTCCAGGGGGGTTTTATATAAAAATTATTTAATGAATTTCTTTGCTTTCAAAAATTTATAAAAAATGTATATAGGTATATTAAAAGTGTTAGCAATTGTATAATAAGTTGTGGTGTTATTTTTTTTGAAAAGTCAGAAAGTAGAAAGAAGTGTAACAAACTGGAAAAAATAGCACAATACTTTTTCTGTTTTTTATAACATTCACGTTATTACAAGCTCAATGGAGTCCAGAAAGGAATAAGCTGCAAGTAGAAACTGTATCAGATAAAGACAAAATATAATTTTGAAATGACATGCGAGGAATTCAATCAGTATCTTTTACAGTGTGATAAAAAAGTTCTTACGGATATTGGAAGTTCAGAAAAGTATTAGGATAGAAGCGAATAGATTTTATAAAGTTTCTATTTGTAATCGAAATAAAATGTTTCATTGTAATAAAAAAAACGTGTACTGTAAGATGTTATACTGTAAACATGATAATTATAAAGATGTGATAGTATTGTATGTGCAATTTGTAAGGAAAAAGTAATCAAATATATATACTTAAGAAGATAGATTATCAAATGTTTTTTGATAACGTATTATTAAATAAAGAAAAACCCCTGTTAATAAAAAAAAAAAAAAAAAATTATTTACCTAAAAATTTAAAAGGCTTATATGTGAAATAATTGTTTCTAGAGCTCCAAAAAAATATAAGCAAATGTATGCGTCCGGAGTAGCAAACGAAATGTCCGGGGTTTTTGGTTCGTCAGTTCTAGTTTTTAACTTTTTGAGATAGCAACTCTCTCTGCGAGTCACTAATAATATACTGTATTCCACAAAAAGTCTGTACCATGTTCCTTCAAAAATCTAAATTGTTATTTTAAATTTTTAGGAAATTCTGTTTATGTATAAGTATCTTTCTATCACACAATTACTTTTATTAATCATTTTATTAATAGGCACTCTACATATTATACATTTGTATTTTTATTAACTTTTTAACTATTTTGAAACTACTGTGTTCAAAACTTTTGTGGGTAATGTTTTTTATCTTTTTTATATTTAAGCATGTATTTTATCAACTGTCGAAAAATATGCACACATATTACGTAATCTACATTACAATAATCTGAATATTATATTTGATATCTCTCATTGAGAGCAACTATTTCAGATAAAAAAAAGTCTAAGCTATTTTTTTTTTAAATCAAATTTTCAAAATTATCAATTTACAGGCACGAACTGCAATCAATTTATATAGAAAATTTTTTTTTAATTATTTTTATAAACTTTTTACATTTGCTAACTATTTTTATTAATTATTTTTTAATTGTTTAAAATATATCTTTAGAAAAAGTAATCATATGTACCTTCCGCCATTGTTGTCAGAAAATATTCATACATTGTATATTTCCGGACATTAATATTACGTAATATATATTGATAGCCTGATTATTGTACTTGATATCCCTCATTGAGAATATTTCTTTGAATAGAGAATATACGGGTAACGTATAAGCTACTGTCGACAACACGCTGTATGCGACGCAGTTAAGTACAATTGACCGAGTGGAATGCGAGCCGATCGAAGCTATTGGCAACAACATTTATGCACCGATTCCGATAATAATCTTAGTGAGTCTTCGTTAAACGAGGTCGCGTCATTCAGCGACAAAAGGCAAACGAGCGACGTCGTTTCTCAGTGCCGTCAACTCTCACGCTCAGTTTCTTCCGCGTGGCAAGCCGAAGCCTTGCTCTCGCCTCGCCCCCTTTCACTCTTTTCTTCGTGCAATATTCACGCGAAGTCCCGTTGAGCTCCATTCATATCGGCGCGGTGCAACGCGACGACGACGACGGTAGCAGGTGTTGCTGGCTGGCGCGGTAGATATAAATACGGATCGCACGCTCATAGGTATTACACTCAAGGGCTCTTAACCTGTGGATTATGACCCACACCCGTGGGTCGACACGATCTTTTAATAGAGTGGCATTTCCTCCTACGCACCGGCCGTCGTGATTCAGCATGTCGCGTCGGCCGGTTGGCATAATGAAAAATGCTGATCCGACCCGACTCGTCTCGTGCCTCGTGGAGCTAAAGGCCGTTGCACAGACTTGTACATGACGCATAACGCATATAGCGCATAGGCGAATCAACCAATCAGAATCCTCCCTTTCCTCCCATTTCACGCAAAAGCAGAATTTTGATTGATTGAATTTGTTATGCACTACATGTACATGCATTATGCGTTATGCAAATTAAGGCGCAAAATCGAGAAGGAACTGTGGGACGTTAATCAAGATGTTTTAGAATATTAAGATGTTACGAGTAAGAATAGATATCCAATACCCAATAATATATTAAATCGTTAAACGATCTAAAATCTAAGAGATCAAATGCAATTTTTAATGTGCTAAATTGCTAACTTAGACATTTAATATTTCAAGAAATTAATTAAAGATAAAATAAGGGATGTTGGAAATTTGCGCGGTAATTTGTGCACAATCATTTAACGTATAACGAATTTAATAATAAATATAATAATTTACAATACTTACATCATTAGCAAAGAAATAATACAAAGATTAAAATTATTTGTTTGCTAATGATTTACCTAATTATTAAATTTGATATACCTACACTGAAAAATTTGCGGACAAATTACTACGCAGACTTTCGATTTTATTTTATTTTAGTCTACTATATTAATAAACCTGTCAGTGACAATTTCAACCATTAAGTATTTTAAATGCATAATTTGAACTGTTTGAAGATAAATTGATAAATAAGGTGCAGAACATCCCAGAACAAATTTATTTCATAGTTATACTTTTACTAATATCTTGTGTTATAGTAAAACTTATATTAGTTACCCTCATAGATAGAGGTATGTAAAAATAAATATATGTAAAAATGTTGAGCTTTACTTCTGAGCCTCTAAAGGCAAGCCTTTAATTTTCCTTTTCCAAGATTTTAAAAGAAAGTATACCTGAAGTGCCATTCAATCTATCTACTTAAAGTAACTAAAAATGTTTCTGCACGCTTCGTCGAGTGGTTTAATCGACTAAAACGTGCTGATTAGACTACATTGAGAACACAAAGATGAGATTAAGATTTGTCCGAGAGACTAAATAAAAAGAACTAAGAATTCTGGGGACCGCTTGGGACTGTGCTGGTAGATAAAAACGCTCAAAGCTCTGTCTAGCTGAAATCACGTCATTGACCGGAGAGAGAAGCCATGCTGCTGCTTCTGCCATGACGCACTCAAGTTGCATGCACGCGTGTGCGTGCAGATGTATGTCCCACGCGCGTGCGTGAGAGTACTTTGTGACGTAGCCGTCGCGCCGGATTGTATGGTTCCCTCGCCTAAGCGGGGGTGAAGTAAGTAATGAGAAAGAGCCAGCATGTGGATAGATATACCACGTGCAAACTAACTCCGTACACATCGTGTATATATTTACAACCTTCTAAAAGTATTATTCAGCTAAAGCCACGTATTGTAAAAGCAATGCATATAAAACCATTTTTAACCCTCTAATCGATACTATGAGGTTCAGTAAACCCAAACGTTTTCTTCAATTATTATACGTTGTGGAAAACTGTTTTTAAAACAAATGGTTTTACAATCTTCTCTCGATAATTAAGAGACATAATCCTTGGATTTTGATTTTCTAAATGAAAAAGAAATCGTTTAATTACGTTAACTTTAAGCAAAGAATATTAATTTAAAATGCACTAAATTTACGAATTTCGGTTAAGGAAATTTCGAACTAAATACCAATTGGAGTTAACATTAAATTAATTTCGTTTTAATATAAAATAACTCATTTCCTCACTTCTCATTCTACACGAGATACGAGGAAGGAAAAATAAGCTTCTGCAAACGATAGTTTCTAAATAATTCATTCTAATGATTCACACCACGATGATTCATAAAGATAAATCCGTCGCAGTGGAGACTGGTTTGTCCGCAGTTCACGTTTACAATTGAATTACGAGCGAATGTAACAAGGACAATGCGTTCCTTCTTATTCTGCGTGGATCGTTAAATCGTAACGGCTTTCCGCACTGTCACGACGTTTACGGCTAAATTTACACGACGGTATTGGATTACCGTGTTAATTAATGACACCGTAAAAAAAAAAAAATGCGCAGTGCAGCAACGCTGACATTCGCTCCGGTAATTCGCTTTTACTCGCTCTATTATCCGCGATTTATTAAGTACCCGGACGTGTCGAAATTTTATGTGTATTTATAACGCCGATAATCAAAATCCGAAGTATCGGGTCGAAAGACCGTGATATGTATTTCCATTCTTGTCGGGCGAAAGTTTATCGACTGGTACGAGAAGTTCCACGAATGGCAACGCAACTTTGCGCCATGAATTCCGGATAGGTGTAGGAAAAAAATATATAGGCTAATGAGAGTTAGGCGCCGTTTCGCAACTTTCCGTTCGCGCAATTTAATTACGGCCACGTGGAAGAAATTAATGAAGTAAATAACCACCGGTTTCATGCATTATTCAGCCGAGTTAGAAACATCTCGCACGCCCGATTTACGAACTTTTCTGCCCTCTCTTTCCTGCCGTTCCCTCATCCCAGAAAAGTTCTCAGGACTGCATACATCGTTGAGCTCGACGATCGGTTTACCACCTGGGCGAGATGCCACCCACGCAAATCGCTCCGAAATTTCGAGCGCACAGGAAGAAAATACGAAGCTCCGTTCGGTATTCTCAAACTTTTGATTGTCCGCGAAAGTACGGAATTGTCCGAGATGAGATGAGTTCTTATCAAGATGAGTTGAATTCTTATAATGTTTCCTACGTTCCTTCATCTTTTCGTCTTTTCAACACTCTGATAGCATTTCCGACGACTGGGAAAATTAATGCAATTAAGTGTAAATCGGTTTACATATTTTCAATGTTAATAAATAATTTATTCCTTTTATGAAATTATCGTGACAATGAAGAATATAATGAAAAATTAAAAGGGTCAAATTATTTATTACTACTGAAAATATGTGAACTAATTTGCTTTCAATTGCATTCGTGTGCGCCACTGTTGCATAAGTGTTCCCAATGAAAAACACTGTAAATCTTTCCAAAGTTTCATTTTCCGTTTCTCAAAAGGGTTTTATTCATATTATTCAATTTATTGTTACTAAATTTCCTCAATTTACTATTATAGCAATACTCGCCGATTAATAATTAAAATCAAAGATAAATAAGAGACAAACATGGAGAATGGGCGAATAAAACGAACAGATTTAGCCACTTTGATACGAAAAATTGGATTTGCAATCATCGCTGATTTCATGTTAGATATGGAAGGTTTAAATGACGTTGAAGTGAACAAGTATCGCTGAGTGGGCAGGTCCACCGATCATGTCGAACCATGAATCTGATGCGGAAAAAAAAAATCGAGCGACGTAACGTATGACAGGAGTGTCACTCGAAAACATAATCGATTTTTTTTTTTGCGGCTCTCTAAAAAGTTGTGCAAGCGACAGTTCTAATAATGAAGTTGGCGTAAAAAATTTTAAAAACATTTATAAAATATTAAATTGCAACAATGCAGAAAATATATATAGCGAATTAAGATACATTCGGATTTCATCTTCCCATGTCATTTCAGTAAATAAAATAACTTATTTGACCTTTATAAACTTTTATCTCTTTTTAAATTTTTTGAAGACTTATTGTATTTGCGTCGTTATTTTATTCATCGTTAAAATTAAAATTTGATATATGCAGAGAGAATGTCGAAAAAATATATCACCACCTGACATTCTCGACGATTTTGACAGTAACATTTATGAACGCTTTTTATCTCGCTAGAAAAATCATCAACGCCATTGTATTAAATGTCGATCACATTGTTAATTTAATTCAATGATTCACGTAAAAACTTTTCGCTTTCGCCGCGTTTTTAGTATTAAATATTTTTGCGACAGAAATAGTACGCAGCGTGAAAAAGAAACAAAAACGCCGAGTGGGAAAATCAAGAAGACGATTAGTTATCGCAAACGATCCTCTCAATATATATTGCAAATCAAAATGCGTAATAATGCCTTCATATATGTGTGTTAATTAATTTAATTTTCCATGTCAAAAGAATTATATTACATGTTTAATTGTGTGTGTAAATCTATTTTTATATGCACGGAAAGAACAGTTTTGTTGAAGTACATTATTAGATATCAAAGGAGCCATAACAGTCTCTCGAGTTAAATAATTTTTTAATTTGTTATTTTTAACTTTGTGTGTATCAAAGTAAATAAATTCATTTCTGTGGTTTCGAAATAAACAACGTCTATATTGTGTATTCGTTAAAAAATAGTAAAATATAGTTATAAGTTAAATTTAGTAATATCTTTGAGTTGATCAATTTAACTCAAGTTTTATTATTAAATTTAACTCCACACATTGTTATATTAACGACACATTGGAAACAGTGGCAACTGTTTCCTAGAAACGATTAAAAGTAAAAATAGTTCAAATTAGGTATAACTTGAAATTATAAATTTAACAGTGAATTTAAATTTAGTTAAATTTAGATACTGTATCTACCTAAATTTTTTAATACTCGAGCAAAATTTATCTTTCCATGTAAAGACTATTTAATCAAACATTTATAGTGGCTGCAACTTTAAGAAGAATAACAAATAATCACAATAATCGTAATAGCCACGAGCTTCTAATTTTTTATCTTTCACGGCGAGAAAGTACTCTCTTTCTTCTCTTCTGTCAAAAAATTATAAACCCTTTTCAAAGTAACAAATGTAAAACAAGCTTCCTAAATTTTTATCAAAATAGTTCTTTCCGTACAGTATAGTATATTACTTTTAAAATAAAAGTTAAGTACAAGACTCTCAATTTCAAAATAACAATTATATAATACGAAAGGATTAGTAAGAGTCTAATAAATAGAAACACTTTCTTAAATATTTGAACAAAAGTACTGAAATACTACAAACAAAGATTAAACTTTACTTCAATTAATTAACATTACATGTTTCAGCTGTATGAATCAGCCCTCTTCATACGTACAAAAATTAATTAGTAATAAGAATTAACGGTAAAAGCGTTATTTTAATGAAAAAAGATGCGATGGATATTCAAAAGACAAGATAAAATCTTCGTTCACCAAACGATTGAATGATTGATTGAAAAACAGTGTTTCATCATGTTCTGATGGGAGAAAAAAAAATTTTTTTGTATTTTAATTATAGAATAAAAATTTGAAGCAATTCATAAAGTACGTCTAGCTGTTAAAATTCACCAAATTGTCCATAACATAACAATAGTAAATAGATCGTCAAACGGTCGGCATCTCGCAAATGCAACCGGAGTCAACAAAGAAGGCGGTCACATAATTGCACAAGTGTCAAAAAATAACGAATCTTGATTGTCATAGTGAGACTAGACACGTCTAACTTTCACGGTTGTCGATACAATATTGAAGTGAGAAATTTGGTGATTCAAAGTCAAAGCTTGTTTATAATCGAAATATATACTACGTGCAATCCTTCTGTGTCTGTTTGGAGGTTAAAACCGTTTTTCTGCTTTTTAATATTAAGCATCTCTGATACAATACATTTTCTGTAACAAGGTTACACCAATCGAAATCATTGTTCGTAATATCTCAATACTTTTATTTAAATATTTGAAAAAGTGTTTCTATTCATCAGATTCTTACTAGTCCTTTTGTATTACATAATATTACTTTTACACGAAAAAATTAAATAAAATGTACAAATATGACAGCTCCGGGAGTAAATCTAATAGTGAAAAAAAAAAAAATGAAAAAAGCCAAAACAGCGAACGCGGATATTGGTGCGCAATTTAAATTTAAGTTCGTTACACGCAACATTATATTTGCTAATTGTAATAAATTTAAATTGCGCGGCAATATTCACGATGAACCTTTCGGGCGTTTATATTAATTTGTTCACTTTTACACGAAAAACTAAATAACAAACACACAAGTCACTTATCGCACACTTGGATTTGCAGGATTCTTAACGACAGGCAATCGGTTGCATTTCACGGTAGCACGTTTCACAATCATCGTGCGGTTGCAACGAGCGTTCGCTGCATTGAAATTTCCCGTCGGGCCGCACTCGGTATTATTGCACACGTTCGTTCATTTAAACGCAGTTCTCGCGCGCGCGGTCGTTCCTGCGTGACGGTTCAAGGACACGCAAGTCGTCGGTAGCGCGTATTCGTGACGTGACGTCGTCGCGTCTCGTCGCGTCGCGTCGCGTCGGTTGAACTCGACATCTAGGAAGAACGCACAGCCGATGCTGAACACTTTACCTGAGACAAGTCGGAGTCGTCACGTATCTTGGCGTCC
The DNA here is from genome assembly GCF_001594065.2 of Cyphomyrmex costatus. Classification (NCBI taxonomy): domain Eukaryota; kingdom Metazoa; phylum Arthropoda; class Insecta; order Hymenoptera; family Formicidae; genus Cyphomyrmex; species Cyphomyrmex costatus. The sequence goes on along the minus strand of NW_017274977.1, from coordinate 383,980 downwards.
ATGGTCACCTGGCTAGCGTGGATCTTCGCGACGGCGAGCGCCGCGGCGAACAGGAATGATGACAGCATCGTCCCTCGCAGCTGCTCTCTCAGGATAGATACACGAGACAATTTCACCAAGATCACTCGCGAAACAACGTTCACCAACGCAAACGATCTACGCCGTATGATCGATCACCGATAGATCATCGAGAGTACGAGACGAGCAGTCGACTATATGGTACCCGCGTTCACGAGGCCGCTTCAAAACGTTCGCGGACCGGAAGTTCTCCACGGACGGACACCGTAAAATCGAACAAAAGAATAATTATTCGCACACGACAATAGCACGGACAATTGCGGATTGATTGAGCGAGCGCGAGATCGTCTCCCTCTCTCTCTCTCTCTCCCTCTTATTTCTCTTTCTCTCGAACCCTTTCTTGCGCGCCGCACTCTTTCCGCTCGACGTGTCAACGATACGGAGGATAGCGCGGTACTGCGCCCTCTCCATGCCTGGACCCCTCTTACACCCCACCACCCGCGTCGGAACGAGTCTTCGGCATGGCCTGCCCGCAGCCGAGTTACCCCCTCCAGCTGCGCACCCCTCCCGCGCGTGCGACCGCCGAGAGAACACGTGACGTCACCCGCCTTTTCCTATTCCGCGATCGCGCCCGCGCTCGTGGATCATGACACTTTAATTCGACCTGATACAACTGCTCCGATTTTCGTGGTGATAAAATTCCGAACGGAAATTGAATATCAAACAGGTTGCGTTCGGTAATGGGCGTACATTTGGCGTACGTGACGATGGCGCGTGTCGAAAACAGATACGGTCTCTCTTTAACAAGAATACCGAAACATAAATAGCTTTGCTTTAAAAAAAAAAATGAATTGTTCTTAAAACGGAAATATTACATATTTTTATTTTTATAAAATCTCTCTTGAGGTACAAATTAGGAAAATCGTTAAAATATCGTTCGTAGCAGGAAATCATAACTAATAACTGCCTAATTAAATGTTTTCAACTTTAAATAGAAAAATGTTGTTAAAGTTGCCACAAATTCTTCGTCTTAAAATTTTATAACTTCTTAATTTCAAGGACAAAATTTCTTGATTTTTCCTGACTTTTAATATTATTTTTACACTTTTTTTCGTTATTATTTGGAAACCGTTAAATATTGTGTTGAAAAATGAATTTAACATAGCAATGTAAATTACTATTATTAATGTTACTGACACTGCTTGCACTATATTATTAAGTTGGTAATACTCTAAACTGCGTAGGATATTTCAAAGCCAAGAATTTCAATTTTCCAAAAAATGTTGCAAAATTCCCTGATTTCTAAATTCAAGGAAATTCTCCTAATTTCCTTGATATCTAGCTTTGCAGTAACTCTGATATTAGCAAAATGTTCAATCTTAAAAATCTTTTGCTGCGAAAAATTAACTGATAAGTGTAGTCTAAATAAATTTTTTCAACTTTTAATTTAAAAAAATACTTATTCCCTTATCGCTAAATAAATTATAATTTCATGCTAATCTCAAATGGGCAAAGAAAAGAGAAAAGTAGACTAAATAATAAGAGGTGTTGCACTTAAAGTTCTTTATTAGAATTTTTAATTACAATTTAATATGGTTCGTTGTTTGAACCGATAATGGTCGAATAAAGCTTCTCGCAATTGTTGATGGGAACGTTTTTTTCGCAGTACCGGCAGTAAAGATAATGTAGCTACATTCTTTAGTCTAGACCAGTTAAGTAAGTGAATTGAATTACGGTTTTCAGAGCGTTAGCTGAGTTGTAAGCCCTATAACTTACAATTTAAAGGGATACCGCTACAAAATGGTTAGCTATATTGTGCCTTATGTTCTTGAATAAAATTCGCACTGTTTGCTCTTAAGTAAATTCTGCGCATAACACAAATAATATAAATAAACTTCCTCTATAAAAATAAAGGTCAAAACGCATGAAGTATCAGATCGTTAAAAGTTCAGGAGTACGATAAGTTCTAAGATGACTCGCGTTCTCTTCATTGAAAGTAGACTTATCGTATAGTTATTAGTTTACGATTTAATGTGGCTTTTAACTATAGGTTCATTGTATCGTTTTATATCGCGGAATGAGAGAAAGAGAAAGGTCGAGAGAGAGAGAGAGAGAGCGAGAGAGAGAGAGAGAGACAAAGGAGATGCAGCGCGATCGAATTCGGAGCGATATAATTGCCAACTCCAACGGAAGTTCATGGGGTATTTGCTAAGTGAAGTGGACTTGGACCAATTCTCGAAACCACTTGAGGCACAGCGTGGATTAAGGAAAGATCCTGATCACGAATATAAACGCGAAGGTTCGCCTGGAACTTCCGTATTGTCTCGTTCTCTCCGCTTGTACAAGCGGATTCACCTTAAGTTCGTCCCAATCCGCCTCGGTAATTAGAGCAGTCTAAATACGCCTCCATTGCCTCTTAGACTGATTTAGGCTAAAAACACGTGTACTCCATCAGCGATATATTATTCAAAATATGTTTTGGAGACGCGACGTCACACCACTCGGCGTCACAGTTTTTAATAAAATTTAATAAAATTGAATAAAATCGACAATTTAGATTGATCGGTTAGAAATATGTTTTCCAGCCTGCAGTTTGGCAAATGTTTGTATAACGAATAACAGTTTGTTTGTACGGGAGAGGAATATTTAGTTATTAATATGCAAACATTACGCTTCGCACTCGTTACGATGAGAATAATATAGTAATGAAAGTGCCGCGGAAAATAGATCGGATTATACTTTTGGCGAAGTGGGAATATCAATTCTTCGTCGCAACGAGTTTGCTCTAGAAATTCTGAAGGCACTAGTTCCGCGCGTATAAACGCGCAATGATCCCCGAATGCAAATAGGAATTCTAACGTCGCGATTTACGTATTCCGTAATCGAAGGATCGCGCAATTTCAAGCGCCAAGGTTGGGAGAGCTTGTAGTGTACGAGGCCTCGAAGTCCCTATAAGAGCGTCGACCCTCAATTACGATTTTCACACCCTTCGGGTTTCTCTCGCACTCTGCTATCGCCATGAAAACTCGCTCGGCCTCTTAAAGACGAAACAAACTCGGCCATGAAAAGAAAAGTTAAGTGCTCATGACACTCCCCCAGGCAGTTCCTCACATTCACCATTTTTCTCGCCGGACCATCATCCTCCAGAAGCGGCACGTAATTTTTAATTACTTCCCTACGAATTCCTTGCGATACGACGTTTTCTTACATCGATTTTCTTCACATTCTTCTCCCATCTCTCTCGTTGTTTCTCGACAACGAAATAAGTTGATTGACAAATTAAGTTTATTTCTAAACAATCATTTCTCACTTGTCACAATTATGAAAATAAATTTAATTATTTAAATGAAAATTCCAAAGAAATTCTAGACTTTAAAACCTTTTTTAAATATATGGTACACGTGGTAAAAAACATTTTATATTTGAGTTAAACGTAATTCTTATTTCGTTGAATTTTTAACTGAGTGTTAATTTAACATAATGTGTAATAATAAGTTAATAAAGTTAATAAAGTTGGTCGTTTCATATTTACTTGTCTTATAATAAGTTAAATTAGATCGTTTATGTGACTAAATGTTATTAAATAAAGATGCACTAAAAACGGTCGAGATTCTAGATCTTGATTGTAATATGATAATATTATTTCAATATTTTGCACTGTACTGATTTTAACATTTCTAAAAAATTTATGATCACAGGACATATAAAATGTGCTAAATTTAACGCAAATTTTCCAATTAAGTCAAACTGAATAACTTTAAATTTCAAATTTAAGTATCATACAGAATTTGAAAATTTTCAATCTAAAAAGTCAAATCTACATACGTATATCCGTGAATACACTAAAATAGATAACATCGAGAACTGCAATTCATTTTTCTCTCAAGTGATTATCCGCGGTAGTAAAATTGTTCAGGCGTGGGAATAATTCGGCGCGAAAACGTTAATGACTATCTCCGTGTCACTTCCGCTTCCTACCTCGGCTATGCACCGCGGATATATTCGCGAAGAATAGTGAATGTGTTTTATCATCGTTTTATCACAGCCGTTGTGACGGGCTGTTATTTTTTAACGCTAGGCCCTTCATGCAGATGGGGCCCCGCGGCTTTTGTTTTCGCCAACTGGAGCGGTCGGCCCGATTAACTGTCTGTCATTCACCGATTTTGACCTCGACGGAAAAACTGGGAAGGCAGGGGAGGTCTCGTCCTCCTCTGTGTCTGCCTTTCTTTTAACGCGAGCAAATTTACGGAGGCGCGTAATTGTAGCGCGTATAAATGCCAAAAATTACAGTTACGTGAAATCACTAGAATTATTTTTATTACGTTCTTCTCGAAGAATAAAATCGAGGATGCTGAGACATTTCCTTTCTATTTCGCATAATGACAATATTTTAATTGCTAAGATTAATGTTTCAATCAAATATTGTCACGCATTTTTAAATCAAATGGTTAGATATTAAAAGAGCAACGGTAAATTTCGACACGTAGTTTGCAAAAATATGATTATCTCAAGATTAAAAATAACCAAGAAATTTATGAATAAATTTTATTGATGAATCCCTTTAATCTTTAGCACCTCACATATTGTGAAAACAGACTTTAGATGTATAAATCAATTCATTCTTATGGCTCGTTCCAGAGGAAACAATGTTCATAAAAATGTATGTATCAAGAGACGGTAGTGTTTCGCGCCAAGTGAACGCGAAGCGAGACCGCACCGTATATTTACGCGAGTCGGTGAGTTCCGAACATCCGAGATTATTGGATCTCACAATAAACGACTAAATTAATCGACTTCTCAGTATTCTCAATTTACTCAGAAGTTTAAATTTTATAATAAAATTGTCTTTTATGGCCTACATACCCTACGAATGGAGATACTGTGATGCGAAGTCCGAACTGTCAAATCTTGATGTCAAGATACGTCATCATCATCAATCATCACCCTCAGAAATATTTGATTCACATTTTAAACGTCAGATGGCACTTGTCAGCATATCTTATTTTATATCGATGTAAATACAAATGTTTATCATACGAAACAAATGAACATAGTTACGAATTTATTTAACAGTTTATATATTCGTAATATCTTGCTATTAAATCAAAACACACGCTAGTATCTCGCGCCAAGTGAACGCGCAGTGTGAGACACATCGTCTTTTTTACGCGAGTCGGTGAGTTGCGAACGACCGAGAGTATTGGATCTCAATAACGGTTGAATCAATCAAGTAAGCTCAATTGATAGCTACCGCTCAGGTTGTGTAATGAAAGTGCTTTTATTTTTTTTTCTATCTGCTGTATGAACGGAGATATAGCGATGCAAAATCTAAAATAATATAATATAAAATTAAGATTTAAAATTCAGATATGTCATAGTCTCAGACTTTGGTTTTTATAATATTATATAACTATAATATTACTTCATTCAATAATTTATTAAGTTTAATAAGCTCGAAAATAAATTGAAGCCACTCGAATTGATGATTAAAGCTAACTCAATTTCAGAGTTAAATATGGCGAACTGTCGGGTTGCATCAAGAAACATTTTAACGTTGCTGTAATATTTTCCTTGTGTTAAATGAACATTGAATTTATTTCAATAAAGTATTCATAAAGTTGATTAAACTATTATTGGTAATTAACGAACATAATTGTATTATCAATTAAAGTACTTTATGAGTATGTTAAAATAAAATCTGCAGTAGATATATAAGACTGATTTTAATATTTGACTGATCTATTCTACAAAGTGTAACAACTCAGTAAGTTGTTGCCAATAGCAATTTCGGGGTAAACACGACATCACCTTCGAGTTAAGTAAACTTAATAAATTATCAAATAGAATAATGCAATTAATTGAATTAATAATGCGATTACTTCAATCAATGATGTACATACTTCGTTTAATGCAAAACAAATTAAGTTATAACTATGATATTACTTTAATTAAGTGGCCGCCGCCGTCACCATCACCCACACACACACACGGGAGGGGGGTGCAAGGGGGCGAACCTACGGCCCGCCTCCCTCCCGTATCCCTCGTCGGTAGAGGTCTCCCCGAACAGTACAATTATAGCAACTGTACAATCATGGAAGACGTGTGCCTCTTTACATTGATGAGAGGGAGGTGAAAGTTACCTCGCGTGGAAAGTTTAACGTTTCTGAACAAGGAAAGGTGTAGAATAGTACTAAAAACATCATACATGTATAGCAGAAATAATACATTTATTTTAAAACTATGAATATTAATAACTTTTTAACCAAGGACGAGCGACGGCTAAAACCTGTTGGAGGTTACTCAGGGACAACATATGTCAAGGTCAAAGTCATTGGGGGAGGGGGTCCCCTGATCGAGACATTTACCTTTTTTTCAATACTGAAATCCAAATGCTAACGTCTATCAAGAGATACAGTATATAAAGTGTCTCGTGCCAAGTAAACGCACAGTGTGAGATATGAGGTTTTGTATAGAATAAGTATAAAACATGTACCAAAAATCAAGGATTTAAGTATACATGAGTGAGTTAAGTTAATTTAAAAATAAACATTGAACTACATTCATTTCTTTTATGTAACATTCACTTATTGTATTTTAAGATCTAACAGCGCCAAATTTTTTGTACTTTCACTTTTTGAAATAAAATATATGTTATATATGTGGCAAGAAAATATATTCCTTTCACAATTGGCGCAATTTAAAGATTTCATTTTATTTTTTAATATAATAATATATGTATCACGCACACATAGCGCCTTTTTTCCTCTTTTTAAAAAGGTAATTTTGTTTTTTGAGTTTAATAAACGAAAAACTAAATTTGAGTTAAATTTATAACATTTCTTTAAGTTAAATTGTTTAATTCTTAATTAAATTAACTTCATATTGAGTAGGAACAGTAGCGACCTGTATAAACGATTAAAAATAACTCAAATTGAGATAATTTGACGTTGTGAATTTAATAGTGATAGACATGAGAATTTTAACGTTATTTTCCTTCAAGGCAAAGTTTAGATTTCTATATTTACGGTGAGGATTTTTGAATATTTGATTTCGCGAATTCGCGTGGATAGATTCTCGGATCTTCAGTTATATTCTTCCTTTCTCTATACTCTTCCAGGTTTTGAAAGTATTCCGAGATTCAATCTTTCTGATTTCGTAAGCCAAGTTTACCCATGACTTATCCCATCTTTCAATTATGGGTCTAATCTACTCGATGATATATGTATAACGAATTCTGACATTTCGAACAACTAACCCAGTGTCGTATTAGGGACAAGCTTAGTGGCCAAAGTGGTGCAAAACTATCTCCGACGTGTTCGTGCCTCCCCGGCGCATTAACGGCTACCGGTAACCGCTTCTGAAGCAAACGCACACCGGAAACCGGGTCGGATCCGCAAGACGCAAGTAGTCTAAGTTTGCCCGTTCGCCACTTCCGCCGACGAAAGCCGCCTGCCGTGCGCGTACAGGATGAACGCGCGTTGGCGGCGAACGCGAACAGATGGAGGCAGGTCGGGGGTGGTAGCACACGTTGAGAAACGCATTTGTAAACATACATCCTACCCTACGGGGCTCGAGCAGCCGTGTCGCAGTAAATCCCGGTACATTAATATTAATGCGTCTTCGGCATGTACCGGGCCGTTCTCCCTCTCTCTCCCACCGCTCGACGGTCCTCCACGTAGCAGAAAGCAGGGGAGTTTGGTGGAGTTCACAACGCGAAGTGCATACAGAACCTAGGGCTCTTTACAATACCATCCACCCACTCGCTCGTTTTCCCTCTGCGTGTCTGTCACTTCTCTCTCTTTCTCTCTCTTTCCCTCAGTATGCGTGCAGATAGATACGTGTACCATGAGTGGGTACGTGCATTTTACGGTACGGAATTTCAGGATCTCTGGATCCTCTGATCTTCGGTCCGGAGCTCCGGTTGTACGCTGCATAACGCGAGTGAATCTTTTAGCAGAGGTTTACATTCGTAAAAAAAAGGTGTCTTTGCTACCATTCCTGGAAGCTCGTGATTTGCAAATTTTTAAATACGACCAGAGAGAGTAATTCTTCAGAGATACCGGGAGTTCTAAGTTATTATAATAACATGCAACATGTAATATTAATAGTGAATCCTTTGCAGCAGATATAACTAAATAATACAGCGGAATTATTGAAGAAGTTATATATCGTTAAAATTGATCTTGACTTTTGATCTCCTTATAGTCATTTAATTTGATTCATACTTTCCCTCGATAGACTCAAGGTCCTTGGGTACTTACTGCTGAAAACAGAAAGAGTTACACCGTTTTTTAACAGTTACGATAGATAAACAAATGGACGAACGGAAGAATAACCAGATCAACATAGCAAAAGTACAAAGTAGTTTGTTAGACTGCTACTTAACAAGAAGCTCTAGCAGCTCGCCCGTTTAGTTAAGTAATGAGTATTAGACTATTATGTAGACTGAGACACGCAACGTGCAATAACGACCGCCGATTGATCATCGCAAGGGACAGATCGCCGCCTTTTCCGCAGCTCTGCGGTTGGCCATAACGATCTCTCGTTAGCGCAGCTAATTACTTCAGTAGTATGCAGTGGACCGTGAAAGGTCGTTAGTCAGTTAGTACCATGGGTTAGAACCTAAAGTGATAGGATCCTCACTTTCTCTCCTCTATCTCTCTTTCCTTTTCTATACATCTGGCATTGTCTCACGAAACTTTGTCGCGATGACATTCTCCAAGTGTGCTTATGATAGATATGTTCAATGGTCTTTGAATCGTTGAATTCGTACTTAAGAGAGAGCTGCGACATTTACTATTTAGAATTCTCAAATAATATTATATTTGAAAATCAGAACTTATCCTATCAGTAATTCTCTCTATACGGATCTGTAATGTTTATAAATTTTTAAAGTTTTAATTATCTCAAAATATCATCTTTGAATTCTGGAATACCCCTAAATTCTCAATTCAAATTAATGTATTATAATATTTTTTAGTCATGAAATGATTTTTGAAATTCTCCAATTATCGATTTTAATTGTTAAATCTAATTATTAAATTGCACGTACTTGTACGGATAAATGAAATTTCTGATGAACGTAGGCTTCGTGGAATTTTAAACGCCGAGGAATAAATTATGCACATTTTTGAATGCTTGCGTGGGTGGTATACAACTCCCACTCTTTTGAGTATATTTATCCTTCTTGCAGCAACTAAAAGGAGCACTGAACGCAAGCTGGATATCAGGGAAGGTTTTTGTGAAGAAGCAGGAAGAACGGAAGAGGAGGAAGAGGGTGAGCTTTGCTCCGGATTCTGCATGCTCGTAAATAGTCCCGATAACATGCCTTCTAGGGATACCCGATATTCAACGATGCTGCAGTTCATTGAATTTACTCGCGGGGCGGTTGACATCGTGGTTTCCCTTCCTGATTTTTATATGAGTAACGAAGAACCTCTTTTTACTGATTTTTATTCTGAAACGTGAATCCTCTCTCTGAATCCTCGTATTTTTCCTATTTTTTTCTCTTTTTATTCGCCTAATGGAAAAGAGTTGCAAAACATCTTTTTATTACGCTTCTCGACGGACTCATAATTCTTCAACCTCAGCAACTATATAATTGTTCAGACGAGAAACCAAAAGATAAATTTCTGAAAGCAGGATACAATGATCCTGCTACTGAAGCAAATGTTCGCAATCAGAGCGCGGGATTAGATTACCGAGTGATGCGGCGAATTAGTGGACATTTGTATTCAGGCATCACGTTTGCATTTCTGAATTTTATCTCGCATTTATTTCTGCGGATGAAAGGAGAAAATACACGCGAGAGAAATGTATAATAGCAAAGATAAAGGGAGAGAACGGCGATTAATAACAGTTCGCAGTTTGAATTTGATGGTTTCGTGTTTGTTTCAAAGCAAGGGGATCGAGTATCCTCAAGCACCGGTAACATATTTCAGCCAAATAAATTCCCCGTGGAAAATGCTCTTAATTATACTAATATTACCAGTCGAAACAGTATCTTTAAACAAAATATTTGCGGGCAATCTTTGCGTTTGAAGTAGAAAATTATTAGCTGCACGCTGAATCAAGATTGAAGCTTTTTATTTGTGACAATATTAAAAACGATGCATTGATTTCCCGCATATCTCGGACATGTTATGATATCTGGCTTTATAAAATACATCCCGATAAAAATTGCGAGATACTCAACCGTGTATATTCATATACATGTATATATATATGTATATATAAGCAGGTTTATAACATTATGAGTCTTGACGGGTTGTACAACACTTTGTGATCATATAGTATATAGATAATAAATTTAACAGATTATTTCACGACGTAACTTCTGTGACTAAAAACACTCTTGGTCAAAAGTACAAAGTATACCCACAAAATGACGTAACGTTCTACATCTGACGAAAACTAAATTTAAAAATAGTGTTATTAAAAAATAATATTTATTATTATTATACAATTTTAAAATTTTTATTAATCCTTTGGCATTTATTACGGTCTTTTCTAAAAAAAAAGTGCTCTAAATTGAAGATGTTTTGTACTTACAGCCAAGACGATACATCTTCAATAAAATATATATTTTACGAGATAAAATATTTGCAATTTTCTATAGAAAAAATTTTTCAATTTATACACAGATAAGTTTCTTATATTAGTTGTTCATGAAATGTATTAAAATGATTACGACGAGAATTATGTTAGAAGAAAGATGTTACTAATACACGATAGCTCAATTTAACGTAATGTCAAGATACACCTGCGCTTTCATGTCTTCCCGTTAAATTTATTCCAGTCGCGGCGTAATTTTGCGCTTCGTGTGCGAGCGTGCGCACACACGTCTCCGGGGGTCTCGCTAATTTGTACCGAGATAATGTCAGCATATACGCTCCACTCCGCTACCATTGATAATGCGTGCATTCGTGGCGCTATTATTAATACAAAGTAGACAGCGATGCGTATACAACGCGGCCCGTATGCGCTTTGAAACGCGCTAGGATCGTTTCGACATGAAATAATTTTGCGTCTATGTTGTAATTTCACGTCTATGTTGTCGCGAAATTACGTGCGATATTAGCGAGCGCCATCACCGCCATCTCTTTATTTCAATAATTCCGTAGTGAATAGTATAAGCGTCATAACCGTCACAAAAAATTAAAGGTCGTATAATTAAAGTGCAAGAGTTTTAAATTTTCATTAGGCGATTGATACATTTCTGCAGTAAGAAATTTATTAAATGATCACCAACCGTTGAAAAATCCCAAAGAAAAATAAAAAATGCAAAGCAACTAAAATTCAAATATTTAAAAGTTCGCAGTAGGATCAAAAATCTCTATTACTTTTAAAACATATTATTTTTGGATATTCTGTAAATATATGATGAAAATACTTCGACATAATTCGATTCTCCACGTTTAGAAACCATTAGTTAGACATCTTGCTTGGAAGTTTTTCCTATTATGGAGTATTGTCGGCGCGTTTGCCATCCGGAAATATTGTCCCTCTTATTAAGATGACGTCAGGATTGGAAACGGGTTAGCTCTTTCGGTTGACGGATGTGCAAATCGCGTGCGACGCCTGCGTAAATCGCATTCTCAGTGCAGGTGGGGCATAAGCGAACGGAAATCGCGTGTCACGGCCAAACGCTCCGCTTTATTCGAGCCCGCTTGGCTCTGCGCAAATTTTGATTTTTCCCGATAGGTCGCATTGCTTCATTAATCCCTTGACGCGATCATCGTGACGTCGACGAATGCACTGCAAATTTGCTCTCTGTGCTCGTTGCCTAAATTACTCGAATCCGCATTTTTTGCACAAGCAGAAAGAAATTGACGTCCTATACCGAATTTTTTAATTTTTACACGAATAAAGTAATGTCAGTTATTGATAACTGAATGACACAAATTTCTCATGTTACTCTAAAATTGGATTCGGACTCTAATTTAAATGCAACGAACGTTGCAAAAATCCATATGACAATTGGATCCTCACAATACTTCAAATCGCCGGAAAATTACCATCACGATCGAAAAATTAAAAGAGGTGGTCAAAGCAAATCAGTTTATCGAGCTTTTACGGACGCTTTTATCGTAAGCGGCAGATGAAAATTGAACTAGCCGTAAAATTCGCACGACGACAAATGAATATACCTCACTCTTGCAGTTATCGAATATACATAGAATATTTATCATTTTTCAATTTTCTTACTAGCTTCGGTTATTCAATCATCATTAAATTCGCCTGCACTTTTCATTATGATTAAAGTAAAGTTTAATTAGACTCGAAGAGAAAATTTTTGGACAATCTGTACGATTGGTATTATCGGAAACAATTAAATTACACCAATATAATAAAAGAATTATTATGCACATGTAATTTCTTATTAAAATAAAATCTTTAAAATTGAAATACTTTATTAAAATGGAAATTTCAGTAAAATGAAAAACTACAATTTTATCAAACTTAACTTCCAACTAAAACTGTGAAAACTACACCTAAATTCTAAAGCGTCCTGTTTAAAGTATGGAATGCGAATGAACTTCTGCCTTACATCAGCGATAGATAACAGTCGAGTTAATAAGCCTTCAATTACAACAGCGAACTATCAAACCGAATCGAAATTTTTTTTACGATTGTGTAATTGGTACTGTGAGATTCTAAATGGTAAGTAAAGAACTTTGAACCTTTCTCTATCAATCACTACGTGTAAGGCGGAAATTCACTCGTATTCTGTAGATACTTTAAACAGGATGTTTTAGAACTTACCAAAGTGTAACTTTCATATAATTATAATTAAGAGTTAAGTTTGATAAAATTGTAGGTTCAAAAAGGTCTTTTTTTTATAATTAATCTTTAATTTCAAGTTCTTCGGCGTTTTACATTTTCAGACAATTAGACATTATTTGAATAAGAGAGATATAATATTCGGTTACCTTTTACTCCTCAGATTTTTAAATCAGGAAGTTCTTACTTATTCAACATCTCAACGCGATCGCATCTGGTGATGTTATTCGTCGATGAATTCCCAATCCTTTGTAAATAATTCCTGAATGACGCTTCGATGCGTCGCGCGATCGGGTGATTGATGCAACGCTAAATGAGCCCACTCTTAAATAATTGAGACGCTTCATTTGAATAATTGATTGATGGTAATTGCAAGAACGACATCGCCCGTACTATACTACCATCAGCCAGCATTGGTGCGTTCACCAGTTTAATAATTTATTGTCGTTAATAATTGGCGAATAATTAGCGTGCCGTGCTGACGTAATGTTTATTCATGGAGCATCGTGTCGAGGTAAAATTTAACCGGTAGAAGCAAATGGGCACCTCTCTTTTTGATGGACGATTCATCCGTGACGACGCGGATCTGTAGATATCGATTCTCTCGAGAATCGCATGCTTAAGATCGACGTGATAAAGTCTACATTTTATATCCGAATTTAATCTTTTAGTACATTCTTTTTTTACAATATTCACGTCGATCAAAAAGCTGCAACTTATATAAATAGTCTAAATTTCAAAATAATTGATTCTGTGTAAATTCTCATCGTCGTCATTATTTTCTAAATTCTTTAGAAATTCCCTATAAATTCAAAGTATAAAATTGAGAATTATCGTAAGAAAAAGTATGACTCTGTTACGAGATCTCCGATAAGAAGTATAGTCGGTTCTCGGGCAACGCGAGAAAACCCTCTACGACCCGATCACGCGTTGAGGGATGCGCTTCTGTATTTCCCTCGCAATACCGTAACATCTCTCCCGCCGTCACGATATCCAGAACGAAGATGGACCGCGGCACGTGAAATATGGTAATTCGCCTGATAATGCACTCCATCTCCCCGGCGTCCGTCTCTGTACCGCGCGATGCATCGCATTCGCTCGCAGCAATACGATCAAACCGGCACTGAAATTTGAAGAGGGTATCCGTGTTTCACGAGACGTTTCGTTATTGTCGTGGCGGTTTGTCGCCCGTAGCAGGTACTACCGTGTTTTTTAAGGCTGTCAGTTTAAGGCTGTCATTTCCTCGGGGATCTAAACCACTAAGGTCTAAAAATGTAGGTATGATATTACATTTTTAAGATAAGTAAAGAAATCTACATCAAAATTAAAAGAATGTTTCATTATTATATTTGCAACGTTAAATAGATCTGAAATGCATCAACTTAATTATCTAAAGAAATAAATAAAAGTAAAATCCAATTTTCTTTTACGCTAAAAGAAAATTACTAAATCTTAATATATATTACTTATAGAACAGTATAATAGTAAGTAAACATTTTATACTTACAGTATGGATATTTACTCAATATAGAAAATAAAAGTTAAATCAATTTAATGGTTTTTATATGAAATAAGAGTATAAATTTATGTATTTAATAAATATTTACTTAGAATTATGCAAATCAATATTTATTAAAATTTAGTATTTTTTTAGTGCACGCGAAATGATTTTTCGAAATTTATAAATAAAACTTGTGTGTGTGATTACATATGTAAAATTATACAATTCAACAAGACTTTAGAATAAAACGACGTAGAAAATGGGGAATATGTAAAAAAATATTGAGTTTAAAATGTAATAAATAAAATTATATTATTATATTAAATATGTATTATTTCTGATTGTTGAAATGTTTTACAATTCGTGTTTTTGCAATGATTGCTCAGGGCTTTATTTCATGTAATTATTATTAGCTCAATAAAATAATTTCGAAATTTCCGACAGTGGGATTGCACGTTCAAGCGGAACGACGATCGCACGGAGGAAACACTGTTTCATTACCGACATATCGGCGCGCCAGGGAGAGTCTCGATCTCGAGGATTCGCTATCGAGGTACATCTCGGTACGAGACGAGGGAAGGGCGCTAACGATAGCCGGTCGACGTGATTGGAATTGAGAAAGTTCCGGTCAACCGCGGCCGCATCGTCTCGAAAGTCGAAATACCGGCTACGAACTCGGAAATCGATTCCTGCCTGGAATATATATCGTCACCGTGTCACCCCCGTAACGAGGAGCTTTCGACGGAATAATGAAGTTTTCCCTGAGAAAAATTGGGTCGCGCGCGTGCAAGTTCTTTTCCTTTCATCGCGATCCTTCCGTTTTCGATCGATACTTTTATCTCTGATTGTGCCGATGCGATCGCGGTACACCTGAACCACGTCGGCCAAAGAAATATCCCACGCGTGTCGAAACAAATTTTGCACCAACTCTCGCTACGGCGTGGATCTCACTCCGCACGAACGAGTTCGGTCTGGGTAGTCTATTCGAGGATGGCTACACTCCACTTTCCGTGTGAATGAACGAAGCCGCGGCCGACTGCGTTACGAGAAAGATATTTATTACTCTAATAAAGATATATCATAATGACGCGTGTATATAACGTTTAACGTTTATTTACGTTGCTGATATTATCGGACGCACGGAAACTTTAGTTTAAACGTGGGCACGAGGTATGCGAACGTCAGGTGTTCAGTCGGGATTGTTTGAGATTGCCGCGTGGCTAGTTCAATTTGAATGGAAGAAGTTACGTGCTCATAAGCCCGATGTAATCAGAATTTATATACGCTGTCCGCAGAATTGCGGAACACCATGTTCGCCACATATATTTCCTACGTTCAAGTGAATCTTTAGAGAATCGTGAATCATTAACATTATAAAGTTCCACGAAACTTATACAGTTGAATTGTTATGTTCAGTCAAATTGCTATAGATATATTACGAGTACCGAGAAATTTCTCCAAACCTTCTCCCATAACTTTTAAAATAAATTCACACTCTCTGTTAACGAAAATATTATTCCCTTACTTGCAAATTTGATACAACTGAAAAATTGAATTTTTCCAAGAAAAGGAGAAAAACTATTTTCAACTTGATTTCAAATTATTGACTAATCAAATAATATGATCGAAAAGAATATTAGAAACGTGTTTAAATAATATTTTCATCATTTTTTCACAATTTTTATAAAATCACCCTCCTTTTATTTGTGACGATTTTAATATACTATACTATACAAAATTATAACAAATCTGAAATAAATCAAGAGATATAATTCGAAATATTACATGTATTATATGTATAAAAAAGTACTCGTATATATTTCGTTTTTATTTATCTTGATCAGCTAAAATGACAAAATTTAAAATAAACAAAACTATCTTAACTATAAATATTTTCTGGAGAAGACTTTACTTTTTATTTATAAAAGCGACATCACTCAAAATGTGTCACTCTTGTAGAAGGTATTACTATCTCTTTGAAAATCTTCTCTTTGAAAGAACGAGATATATGTAAGTACTCTTTGGTGGACGGACTGTGAAGTTAAGTTTTAGTTTACTTTTGATGATTGATAAAGTAATCTTTACTTAACTTATTCATGATATTAACTGGAAAATTTCATTTTTTTCAGTTGTGTCACTTTTGAAGTAAAAGAACGATATATTGTATTATTGTTCAAAATATCTATATATTAATTATTTTTATTATATATTTTATCACGTTAGTTCAAAACGATTTTGTTTTACTGCAATTTTCGATTTTAATTAATACTACAATATATTGTTCGATGCGGTTGCGGGACATATGTACAGTTATGTATAATAGTCAAATTAAACTACAGATAGGAAGTGGTTAACGGGGCTTTATTTTGTAGTTAAAATACAATATTCGCAATAAAATACATATTTTATTTCAGTGCTTTCAATTTAAGCATCACTCCATTGTTTTCGATTTAAATTGACTGTGGAAATTTGTATTCATCCTTCTCGACCTGTGTTCGTAAAAAAATCATTGAAGCGAATTTCGAGATAAACCGTGCAGTCTCTCGAACCTCGCATGTACGCGCATAAAACGTGCGTCCCATAGATAAGGCAGACCTCTCGTCAATTTGCACTTTTTCCACAAAACATCGTCGTGTGTCCGAAGTAGCGCGCGGACGCGAGTGGCATAGTGGCGCTGTGAATTTTTCTCTCGTAAGCGAAAAGCTGGCCACGGGACGGATGAAATTGCATTCTCTTCGATGGAGTAACAGCCGCCGCAGTCAGCAGGAATGAGAAACGCGTTTCAACGACCGACGGCCGAGACGCCGCGAATAAATTCGAGCGCGGCGAGCTCGGTCGATTCTGGCACGCTCGAATTTCGACTCTGGCCGCCGATACTCCACTATTCGCCATCGTAAGCATCTAGTTTAATTACGAAGCTATTTGGTATCGAGTATGGCGAGAAGGGGAGAGATTTGAGGTACGAAGCTGGTAAATGCTTAAACGCTTAATGATTATTATAGCAAAATAAAGGAGAAGACAATATTATGACATCGCATTTATATGTTATATAACTTGGAATAATCAATATTTAAATTGAAAATTTAATTACTAAATTTTTATCAAAATGTTTAATTCTATTAGAGTCAAATTTAACATTTATTACTCAGAATACTATTTGTAAAATGTGCAGGCGATGCTGCAGTAGCTGAAAGAGAAACAGGGTGATAATGTACGGACTCTTTTTGATAAAAATAAATTTAAAAATATCACCTTCTCATCCACCATATTTGTAATTTTCACGAAAACGCGATTCGAACGCGATTCTTCTTTGCGCCTCTCAATCGCGTGCGTTTCACAGTTTTATACGATTCTCATAATGTCAAATTCTACCTTCGTCCTGGATTTTTCTCGTACCCTTTAGATCACTGAGGTCCCGATATTCTCAAGATCGCAGCAGCTACCAACGACCTTATACTACGTTTGAAAAAGCGGCGACCTGAACGGCCGCGCCGCGACGCCTGGATACGCCGTTGCGCTTTTGTTCGTCGTCCCGTTCGAATTCCAGGAGTTCCGACAAAATTCTCCCGTGAATTCCCGCCTTGACGGCGACGACCGCTCTCCTGCGAGAACGAAGTGGACAACGGCAGAGGGCTGATTACGTACTTTTCGTGAGGATAATAACGGCATAAAGGTAACGCTCTGTTTTTTTTTTCACGGTTAATTACGAGCGTTCGCGAAAATATGAAGGTTGTCCTGCGCGATAAAGTTACGGTCGCGCGCGTAATGAACCATGGTGCCGGCCGTTTTGCAGAAACGACTACGCGATACTTGGAAACTGAAGTGCCAGAATTAATGTCATGAGAGGGGCGTCTCCACGGAGAAACAGCTTACTCGCGCGCGAAATGAGTTTTCAAAAAAATAAAAAAGAAGAAACAGAAACAACAGACCGATGGGCTTGTTTTTCTTCATGTTATTTTCTGTCATATTACGAGAATTTCTAGAGAGAAAAATGTATTACGTTATTTTAAAAAATATATTGACATAATCATTGCTCGGTGGCATTGCCGTCATTATCATAATATATATATTCAATAAGATTATCGTTTCTCAAATAATACATAAATCTGTATTATTAAATCAGTTTTTTAAATATTTGAATTCACGAATGTATTTTTGAGATAACAACGAGATATCATCAACTGTATAATTTATAAATTTCTATTTCATTTCCGTCGGGATTATCTCGCTATTATAATATGGATTCAATATTTATTATTCATTATTGCAGAGAGCAATTATTGCTTTATATTACGATAAAAGCTCGATTCTTCTTGGTTAAAAATAATCGCGATGTGACGAGAGATTTGAATCAACGCGCAAATGAACTTGTCGAGTATTACGACTGTACACAGCTCGCAGCTGGCACTTTAGTGTCGAGCATGCCCATCAACGTTGCACACCGGCCTACAAAGCGCTGTTATGTCACGATAACGTCGGTTGTAAAACAAATCCTCGACGGGGTAGCCGTTTACGCATTATGTGTCTCGTGGCGCATTCTGCACCGCGATGCAATAACAAATACGGTGCAACGGAGTCCGGGCATCCGTGCAGCCGAAGTCCTCCGTTGCCTTCTGGGAGTTCCAATTACGCGGCTATTACTTCGCTAATTAATAACCGATATCCCTTGATATCCAATCCCGTTCTGCGGGCATCCGAATAGCCAGAATTTCCGGCGCATTATGTCCCACGAACAATTGCCGCCGAATTAAACAATGAACGAAACGACTTTCCGCGAAAGGAAAGACTAAGAAGCGTAAACGAAATAAAATATCGAGTAAGTGTAAATTAGAATTTTTCAAAGTAGAACTTTTTCAAAATAGATGACATTCCAAATGGTCCCACAGACAAAATGAAAGTAAAAATTCATATTATGCATGTCAATAAAATTTTAGAATGTTAAGAAATTTTAAAGATTTGGGCGATAATTTTAAAATTCACTAATCTCATTTTTTAGCAGATGCATTATTGCACCTTGTAGTAAAAATTGATTGTATTATGAAAATATTTGCGTATATAGAATAAAAACGCAACACGATTTACTAAATCTCTTCCGATAATAGGAGACTCTTTCCACGATGCTCTGTACATCAAATTTTAATCAAGTAACTTAAATCCTCGTAGGCTACTGTCCGACAAGTGACGCCCGTACAGTTTCGCGGAAGGTAATAAGACTCCGACTGCAGAATGAGCTGAGGGGAACGGGAAGTAGAGCCGGAAAAGAGAACAGCAACGACGACAAGTCGAGGGAACCTAATAAAGCCAATATCGGGTTGCCGGATGCCGGATTGGAAAATAACCGCTTGCCGACACACTGTAAAAGAACAATAGCTTGTTGTGTAGGCGGGGGGGTCGGTTTTGCAAAAAGAAGTAGAGTAAAGGGATTTGCGCGGACACACCGTGCTATGGAGATGATCGCGAAATGCTCTCGAGGTTTCGTGGATATCGATGTTATTGATCATCCGTGCGTAGCATTGAGATTCAAAGAGAGAATAATGGAACAACATTCAGATACGAATAAATAAAAGACGCGCTTTTATACTTTAGGCGACGAATCGTACTATTCTTTGCGACAGTCGTAATTATACGTTACCTGATAAAGGCTAAACTTGAGAGCTATAATTTTCTATAAAGACTACCAAGACTCGTCCTAATATAGCTGATCCATTGAATAATAATATATTACAGAATCCATGACGAAAGTCCAACAATGCTGCATGAAAAAATTTCTTTAAAGTACCTAAAAAGTTAAATTTAAAAATAGCTTTGAAAATAATTATGTAGAACATTTTAAACAATGATAATGCAAAATAATTGTAACATTCCAGCAACAGTTTAAATATCCTATTCCTACATAATTATTTTAATTATGGTCCAAACAAAATTATTTTCAAATCTGTATCTAACTACATTTTTAAATATTCTAGCAAAACCCCGTGTACGAGCTCTAAAATATTTTAATATTTAAACGTGGGATTTAAATTTTAAATTTAACGTTAAAATGATGTTTATAACATCTACAGAGTCGCGAGAACAAAACAAACAATAAAATATTTCAAAAAAATTTTTTTTAAAAGCCAGTGACACAAGTTGATATTATTCATCCAATTTCTACCGAAAGAGAAAATTTTGCATTATCCGTAATGCATTCCGTGACCATAGACGTTCGGATCAAAGCGGACACGAAAATATCAACCGGCATTGCATTCAAAGCAAAGCTTTGTAAATCTTGTTGCGACATATACGAGTATATATGGACACGATTGCGCGACATACAAAAGTGTGCTGAAAGTATACCGGTCCTTCATAAAGTCACTTCTATATGTTGCAACACGCATAAAAGTCTCGTTTCTCGATCCAGCTCGACAATCGTTCGCAGAGTAATCAAACGAACGGGTTTCAAATTTTTGCAAATTTTGTACATATATCAAAATCTCAAAGAAGCCTTACCTTTTTCGTTACTTTTCCGTTATTTTTTATAAGAAACAATTTAATAATGACGTTGCAATTTTTTATAACGCCAAGATTGTATCAAGGTTGGAAAGGTCGACTTTTCCAACTTTAGCACACCCTTAGCATTTAGTTGTAAAAAGTAACGGAAAAAATAACGCTTCCCAGCGCTGCCCTCTCAAATTATCGAAATATTAGAGTAAAAATATTCATGATATTTCGCGAAATATTAAAATCTCAAATCTTCAAATTTCGTGCCTTGCTGAAGCTTTAAAACTCTCGACTAGTTCCAAGATCGTTGTATCTTCTAGTCCTTCAGCACGAATTCTCGAGTGGAGTCACGTTGCCGGAAAGCAATGTTTTCCACAATTAATCGGCAAGTTCGTAAGAGCACTTGCACTCGCCGCGGCAAGCCGGTGAGAACGAGTGGCTTTCGTCTACGCGACGGTGAAACGATGTTCGATGTCGTGGTGGTGTTCCTATTCCGCGAGTCGTTTCTCAGGGGCGAAATACCGCTGACGTCACCGAGTATTGTTTGCCAGAATTCTCGCCACAGTGCATAATTTCGCAGTGTTTGTTCAGGACCGCGTCCTTCCTCTCAACGGTAGCGATACTCCTCTTGTCAGAAACATTTCTAAACTTTTAGCCTTCAGATGCTTCGTCTCAAGCGTTTTACTTATTGTTAGTTTATCTCGCGAGATGCTCGATTGTAATGTTTCCTGTCAACGAACGTCGAAAAGTACGTACGTAGTTTTGGATCTAAATGTTAAAAAGTAATCTACGAAATGCTAAATGTTCAAGATAGTACCAAAAGTTATGAAGCTATATTATAGAGATAAATTCTTGGAGAAATTTAATGTTGCATGTACACGGAAAAAACGGTTTCGCTGAAGTATCTAAAAATTTTACTAGATACAGGTCCGAAAATAATTCTCTTTGGACTATCAAAATGATTATGTAGGACGCTTAAACTGGTTGCTAGAATGTTAACACTTTTTGCATTATTGTCAACATTGTATATAATTATTTTCATAGTTTATATATGTATATGTAAAACTTTTGAATTTGATTAAATTTTTGGATTTAAATTAAATCTAAAATTATTTTAGATGCGTATCTAACTAAATTTTTAGATATTTTTGCAAAATTATTCTATTCGTGTAATTAAAATTATAATTAATTGTAATTAATAGTGCTTTATCCACTCCACTAATTAATAATTAAATAATTTAATATTTACAGAATTAAATTTTTTTAAAAAAAAATACGCATCCAAGTATACAGTATTTAAATTATTAATAAACGTGCAAATATCTAGTCCCTTCTCAATTAGCTAGGCACCAAGAGATAATAAGGATTAAAGGATTAAGTTCTAAATCTCTAAAGAGAAAGAATCGATAAATTCAATTTGCGTATATTAATTAATTACCCCGTAAAACTCATCGTAAACTCGCTATCTTCGCCGAGGATAAATTTAAATTAATCATTTATCAAACGCAGTACGTTCTTCTATTTTCGATAGGAAATATAAGTGATCTTGCAAACTCGTAATAGTCGAGTAATTGCGGAAAGCGCGGCATCCCGGCATCACGATTCCGCTTCAAGAGTACAACCGATTAATATTTTTAATAGCCCTGTCGGAGATTGGCGGTTTGTAAACCGTAATTGGTTTCAATTTTGCCGTCACTTGATTCCGTGGAATCGCGGCAGGTTATCGGGTCGCTGCGACAGCGCACTATTAATCTTCCTTGTTAATAAAACGCGCTTTTATCCCTGCTATGTTGCTGGGAATGTATGACGCATAAAATTGTTATTTTACGAGGTCCTCTTGAAAAGTCAAAGGCAAGCGTATCGATAGCTATGATTACATTATCTGTTACATTTTTCAACATGATTACAGCATAACCGAATTATCTGTTACGTATGATTATATAGCGTAATCAATACGTAATTCTTGAATATTTGAATACATAATACGTACATATATATAAATATGTTGTATATATTACACGTATATTTAAAAATCTATAATGAGAGAGAGAGAGAGAGAGAGAGCTATGAATTTTATAGTAATTTTACGAAAATATAAGTACATATATTCAAATTTAGAGATTCGAAAATTTAAAACTACACATGAAAAGGAATGTTGAATTTTTAAATTCTCTTAAAAATTTAGCTAGATACATATTTGAAAATAATTTCATTAGACTATCAGATATGTAGAAAACTTAAGCATAATGAACAATGTTGCAAAAAGTTTTGATATTTAAGCTACCAGCTTGAACGTTCTTTATAATTATTTTCATAGTCTAATAAATTTATTTTTAAGTCTATATCTATAATGAATTTTTAGATATTTTAGTAAAATCTTTTTTCCGTGTCGTAAACATGGAAATAATTAATATTTACACCTATATTAAATAATTTCGAGATTTTGCGATATAAAAAAAATTCCGAAGTCTTATCAATTTCTCAGAGTGATTAATTTCATGTAGAAAGGCACATAATTTTTACAAATACAAGAAACAAAAAAAAAAACGTTACAACAAATTTAGTTTTTCTCGTAAAAGTAACATCGAAAACCTCTCTTTTGAATTTTTAGTCGTCAATTCGCTTTATCACGGTCTACAAGAATTATGATAAAACATTCGATCGAAAGCTGCGAATGGAATCAAGAAAAACGTATCGACGTGTACTTTAAATCAGACAACGTGATAGTTCCGCGTAGTTACGTCTCGAACAGAAAATACAGAGCTCACTCTGTGCAATGTTAGACTACACTGGTTCGTAACCTATAATTGTTTCTCCATTAGCATACAGAACCCTGTAACTTTTTTCATTTTCCCTATGTTCTCTGTCCGTTTAATACAATCTCAGTTTTTCACATGCACAATCTATCTCTAACTGTAAGACTGATTCTGCTTAATATTATATAAGCTGACTATTTAAATGTGTAAACTTTTTGGAGTAAAAGAATTTGCATAATTAAATATTAAATAACATTCTACGCGCACTATTCTATGGATCTTATCCCCTGAATTATGTGAAATAAGTAGTAAATGTTAATATGTATTAGAGATAGGAAAATAATTGCATGATTTAATACTGAATAATGAATTTAACCGACACAAATGATTTTCTCCGGCAAAGATTAACCCACTATTGATCCGACAGCATCTGAGCTCGTGATGTCGTGACCTGGCAAGTAATTAATATCAGTCTTCTGACTGCTGGGACTCCATAATGCACAACCAAAACGCATCCTCATTCGGAGGGGCATATTGCGATATTAGTCGCATCAAGCTAGTGGTATTAGGAATCCCGATAGTGCTCATGCGTATGCAGATTGATTAGACGCATGCATGCGTTTAACGACGCGGATGCGCGCGAATCACGCAAATTCACGAGGGATTTTCGCGTGTTATGTCTAAGAGGGACGTTAACAGTTTACCGTACGCGTTATGCACGCGCGATCTACCCCGCGGAAACTGGGCTAATACCCGCACGATAATATTATATAAACTTCGATCTAATAACTATCTTCTAAGGAGATAATAAGAAGACAAAGTACGTTATCAAGATCTTCCAAGTTCGAAAGCTGCTAGATCTCATTGAATTTTACACACACTGAACTGTGAAATTTTGGAATTTAGCGTCCTCGAAATTTCCAAAACTTGATCCCTTCATGAGTTCCTGAATTCTTTCTATTTTGGGAGGGAGGTTTAATCCTCTTCACGATTTTAAGCTTTAACGATGACATCAATTAAGAACTAATTATTTGAATTCATATAATGTTTTAGAGGAAAGTCTCTGCTTTTCCCATTCTTAAATTCTGGGGATTGTCCGAGGGTGAGTCGCTTTAACGATTTGCCAAACGAAGTTGCGCGGTGGTATTTCAACGTACCGGCCGCGTCTCCCTTTCCCTCGCGGCATCCCCTTGTCGACGATGCGAAACGTGCGCGGAAAAATACTCACGCGTATCTGAAAAATGCTTTGACGTGCGCCCGAGGTGGGTGCATTCTTCGGCGAGGACAAGTTGCAGACACGCTTAAGCGGGCGCACATTGTCCTGTTCCAACAGCCGGCACCCGAAACTATTTCCCACATTATGCTCGCGGTAGTTACGGAAGGATGACTAAGGAAGCGCAAGCTAAGCCAGGTAAGAAAGAGGACGAGACAGGGCGCGGCAAGTTGCCGCGAGCAAACAGACTTCCTTCCAAAATTCAGTCATAATTCAGTTGCTCATTGTACGCGGCTGTAAAGCGAATCTTTCGGGCTTTCTTAGGTACCGCGGTGAACTAAACCGAAATCTTCGTTTTCTTCTTTTCCTCTTTCATTTTGATCACGCGATTATGTGTATAAATTGGAATGGCTGTGAGTTTTGCAGATTAATTCACGCACGCGATAACGAGAAAACTGTAGGCGAAAAGAGAAAGCGTGTCGACGACAATGGAGCACGTTTAAAAGGAAAAAGGAACGATTATGGCAGCGTGGGACATACTTCCTCGTCCTGAGGCACTTTGTAACTGGAATGGATGCGGGCGGGCCGGGAACACGACGTCGCTTAAAGTTGAAACAAAGTTCAACCCGTGGTGGAAGCAACTGACTCCACAACGTACGGGGTGACCCATAATTCTCGGACATTGTTCTAGCTATCTTGTAACAACCAGGGTATGCTGACTCTTTATACCGTTTCACCATCATATGACATTAACGCGGATGTTTGAGAAAGGTAATATCTGTTTATATCGCGCTATTCGCATAAAACTTAATATTAAAAGAGAATTACAAATACCCGTCTATTTACGACAAAGTTCATTTCGAGACTTCGGTCTTAAGTTGAATAGTACCTAGATATCAAATTTTATTGTTTTTTTTTCTCGCAATTGTTTTAATGATGATAATTGTATTACTAGCGCTATTTTGGATATAAATAATTATACGTTTATATAAAAGAGTAAGTTAATGTCCGTTTCTATTGATACAGATTAACAATATTAAATGAAAAGAGATTGAGAAATATTCGACGTAAATGAATGAAAAAGGATCTGCTAAATTTTTATTTTTCAAAGAATAATCAAATAAAACTCATTAATCTTGAAAACATTAAAAAAGTGTGACATTTCTTGACGACAATAGTTAAGAACAAATCATATTTTTGTGTAAATTTTACAATTTCCAATTCAAGCAAACTGCACGTCGATTACTTGTCAGTCTTGAAACGCAATCCTAAACTGAAACTGAAGTACGTGATATTACAAATTAAATCGATAAGTAATTTAATATTGTTGATGCTAATCATCATTAAAAAGCGGTGTAATGTAAATTAATTTTAATCACAATTTAACTTATTCTTTATCTCTTTTTAATTCTTAGCGCATATAGTCGTACGTCCAAACATCCATAAATCAACATAGTCATAAGTAAAGATACCTATTCGTAAAATCGGATAGGGAAACGAAGGCGAAATCAAGAATTTACGCGTGTAAAAGTCTGCGAATCGTAATCTTACATCCAAGTCAAGCGGGATCTTGAAGAGCATTATAGAAACTCCACACCTACACATATACGAAGAGGATAAAAAACATATTCAGGATGCCGATAACTGCAGTTTTCTTGTGCAAAATCATTGAATATCCCTCGACGAGTGCATGCCGCATACCGAATGAAAGGAAGATGCACTGAAATTTTATATCTCGTAGCGCGTCGCGTCGCGGTAAGAAAGGGATTGGGACGAGGTAGAAAATTGCAGGAAGCGTGTAACTCGGCTAACTTTTCGGGATTTTCCACGGAGTTTGACCGTCGAAGTAAAATGGAATGGCAGTCGTACTGTAGGAAACAGCAAATTCTGTTTTCAACTTTTGTTTAAATAACGCTGGATTCAACGGAAATTACAATAAAATATAAAATATATTATGCTTATGTATTTTACTTTTTTTGATCCCACCGATCAAATTCTTCTCTTCGCGCGCGCGAGCTCGAGAGACGTTAAATTTTATTTATTTAAAGAAAACATTTCAAGATATTTATAATTTCCTCATACAGTTTTTATATTATAATATTTTAAAAATATGAAGATGCGAAATATATACAAAATTAATTCTATACATATGTATGTATATGGAAAGAAGAAGAAAACTTTGCTGAAGTATTGTATCTAAAAAATTAATTAGATATACTATCCAAAAATAATTTTGTAGACCATCAAAACATTTAATAGAAATCTCATATGATGGTGATCAAAAGTTGACATTCTGGCAACCAGTTTAAACACACCACATAATTATTTTGAACAAAATTATTTTTAGATCACAGTATCTATGTAGCTAACTTTTTAATCGGGATTTTCGAAGAACTTTTGTCATTTCATGAAAAATAACTCTTCGAGTTTCGTCGGTTCATAAGAAACGTATAACACAATTTACAAACGACTTTGCTTTTGTAACCTAATATACATTACACTTTTATTTGAATTTAATTTCTATTCTCGTTTTTGTAATTTTTATAATATAAGTAACATATGTGAATAATTACTCATCAGGAACGCGTTCTTCCAGACTCCTAGATTTTTGACTGATCGGATTTGTGGGTGATTGATCCCCAGAATCCTACCTTCAGTCAGATATTAGAGACAAATATCTACTGATAATATACTGATGTATAGGACCTACAATTTAACGCCGAATCCGAACGGCGCTGATGATCATAGATCTTTTGATCACCAGGTGGAGCCATTTTTTGGCTCATTAAATGCGAAAAATCGTGTTTGGGCGCACGTGGGATTGAACTTGGATCTACAGATCGCGAGTCAATCGCACCGAGCGGTGAGTCTCATAACTCGAAAATAAGACTGATATTATGTTTGAATCATGCATGTTTAATCAAGAAAATTGTTGTTACGTATTAATCACGATAAGTATTTTTAATTAGTATTTTTAGATATTATTTTATATCGTATATATGTATATAAGCGTAAATATCTAATAATATTTTATGTTATGAGTAACGCAATAAGAAGGTGAGGCGAACGGACTTCCAAACGCCATCATAGGATGAATGCTAATTCATTAATAAAATATTATTTATGTACGTGTACGGTATTATTAGTTAAATAAAAAAAATTTTCATTGACTTATCTACTTAATAGTAACAATTATGAAGCAACATTATAAAAATTATCGGTTATGTAAGATTCAGCTTCCAACAGAAATACAAAAATTTTCATTATAATGATCTCTCTTTTGCCCGAACAATTCACGCAGAATAAATATATAGAGTGCGTTCCGTTACTCGCATGATGCGCATAATGCATTCTGGAAACTTATGGTACATTTCAAAATTGGATTAGATTTTTCATTCATTTTCAGCACATAGTAAAGGAGAATATAAATGGTATCCTCTTTTATTATTTATTTTTATATAACGAGTCCTTATTTCTTTTCTATTAATTTTATTTAAATTTTGAAAATATCTACTTATAAGTAAAAATTAAATATAATTTACTTATAATATAATTTATATATTTAAAAAAGTATTTAAATCAAATTGCTATAGTATTTAAGATACTATCAGTAATTGAGTCTTTTACTCTATGTGTGTGACATTCAAATACCCGAATCCCGACTCTTTGGGAAACAACATGCAACCCTTCGAAGAAAATGCCCGTAGGTGAATATCAGTCCTCCAGGGATGTTTCACGGTGCGTAATAATATTAGGGTTCATTCGTCGAGTGAGAATCGAGTATAGGGTGTGTAACAAGCCGTCGCGCGAACGAATAACGAGGTACGTGCAATAACAGCAAACTGCAGGGCACGCTACGCATCTGCCGCTGCTCGTTCCGAATGCAGATCACCAGAAAGTGTCACCGTCATTTCCATGTCGTTTTCATTTCCGGTGGACTACCTGCCGTCAGACAATTTGGTGCTAAGATTAACACATCGATGTCGCGCGCGCAGAATGCCGGAAAAGTATTAACAATTTCATGTTTTTATATAGGCTACTCTATTTTTATCGAATATCATTATACTTCGAAATGTTTTTGCAAATCAAATTATAATTTTAGTCAAATCTGTAAAAATCTTCCGTTAGTTCCATCATTTTTGATTGAAGCTTTTTTCGTCGCAAATTTATATTGTTTTAAAATTAAAGTTCCTTTGTTACACAATTGGCTCTTGGCCCTTCATTTGTCTTTCGTTGTTTTATACTCAGAGCCTTCTATTATATTTTATTTTTTCTTTATTTTTTTTATTTATATAATTTATTTTATATGTAATTTATACAGTGACAAATTATTTACATATTTAAGAAATATTATATAATTTAATAATCATTAATGATATCTATAGCGACAAAATACGACTATAAAAATTTCATTTACAATATCGTGCAAAATAATTAATTTTTTAAAAAATTATTACACGCATCAAAGGTTTTATTTATTGTTAAACTATATATTTTTAATAAAATATATATAATTCAGTAATCCCTACAATATTTTACTCTGTATTTCAATATAAGTTTTTATAACATTTTATAAAAATATGTAGGGTAGGTAATCCAACAGTGAACCAGTAATATCCTGTAAGAAATAAACTAATTGTAAGATCTCCCCATCGGGATGTACGGCTCCGGTGGCTGCTATAACACGAACTACTACGAGGCCCTTCGATTTGAGTCCCGGCATCGCGTTCGAACGTCCGACATTTTTTCTCGGCCCAGCTCTTACAATACTATGAATCATTGCGATATTTTGTAAATGTGATATTACCAAATTGCGCTGTTATTTTATAGTGACTCGCACTTGAACTCCTTCTCGGCTCCTGAATCGGCCGGCAGATCGCGTCAAAGATGGTCATATGGTATCACATTTAAGGAGTTTTTGGTTGTAAAGTAAATTTTTTTTGGAAGTTTTATGCATTTTTTAATGTTTTTGTTGTTATACTTACTATTTTTTTTCTTTGTGCAATAGTATTGTGTACACATTTAGCTTTAATATTTTGTAAGCAACTTTTTCTGTTGTATCATTTTACCGTATTATTTTGGAGATTATCGTGAAAAAGGCTATGTGGTCTATAATGAATCATTTTGATGTAGTGAACAATGAACCATTGTTTTTTTACTATATATATGTATTATAAGTTTGATTAAGCTGTGACGAACTAATTACTACAATAAATAATAATCTGAGAAAATATCTGAAATATGTTAAAAATAATAATTTTGATTGTGAGCTTAAAATAATAAAAACAATATAAGTTGTGTGTGTGGCTTTTAATATTTATTATTCTAATCCTTATCATCTTATAATTATCTCTTTTCTAAATAAACATTTTAAAATATAGTAAAACTAAAATAATCCTAACAATTCACTGTATAAAAGATGTGGTTCATTGTGTATACACTCCTTGTACACAATGAGAATCACTTCCCGTTCTTTAAAATAATCGAAATTGTAATTAAACTTAAAAAATAATTTAAGAGTTATTGTTTACAGTTAACTAAATTCATAAATTGTATGCAAAAACTCAGACCTTCAACTCAATAATTGAGAGAAATATTCTGAAATTTACATGGTTCATTGTTGGACCACTTACTCTATCTTTCTATTTTAATTTTTATTTAAATCGAACATATACAATTTAAGCAAAAATAGATTACCTGTTAATTCCGCAATTTGTATTATAGATCATATAAATAATAAATTATACATAAATATAATTGTATACATCATATAAATAATAAATTCACTTCATGATTTCTTTGTCGGTGCTCCCCTGCTCAACTGCAGGGATGATTTTTTTCGAAGAAGGGAAAACTCATTGGCACTCTGGAGCTCGTACTCCGAGGTAGTTTAGAATTTTGTACATGTGCGCTAAAGTCATCCGCTAAAAGTCAAGAAGGGTTTTGATCTTCCTTAGGCCTATGGGAAAAGGGCCAGAAACGCCATAGGCGTTATAACTTCAGTGTTCTCCTCAGCCACACCCCTTACAAAGTTTCGTTTCTGATAAAACGGATGGGATACGTCCGTTCCATTACCTTCCTCAGCTTTGCGCTCAGGGCAGTTCAGGATTCGTGGATACGCTAAGTTCACTTACTGTAAGGGGTGACTAATCCATACTTGAATTTAACGCACCCACGAACTCAAACTAAAATGGCAGACAGATCCTTGGACGAAACCCCTATTAGGAACAGAATTTTGTAACGGATGTGGACCTAGGATGGCCTTAAAGTATACATAGTTCCGGGGTCCTCTGAAGTCAGCTCAGGATAGGCAAGAGGGAAGGTTTTTAGTGAGTATAGAATATACACACTGAAAGAGTAATTTTACTATACATATATAGTTACAGATCTGAAAAATAATTTTGCTGGATCATCAATAAAATGATTAGATGAGACGACAAAATTAGTTGCTAGAAATATCAAAACATTTTAAAGCATTATGCTTAAGATTCCTGCAAAGTTATTTTCAGATCTGTGTCTAGCCAAATTTTTAGATTCTTTAGTAAAATTTCTCTTTTAGTGCATGTAAAATCGGCGATGCACATCGGAATCTTGTACTAAGATACGAACCCCAAAGTATCAATAAAGGTTTCCTCTTCCCTCGTATAAAAAAGACATTCTTCTCTTCTCGGATATTTTCATTAAACAAATATCAAAAACTTTGTTCACATATACATTCACTCGCGAAAACATGGTTTATTACGATCGCATGTCAATTAATCGTCGAAATATGATGATCATGAGATATTTTGCACGGCAATACCAAAGTTAAAATTAATTAAAATCCGATTTGGTCATTCCCAAAGGCAGTTAAAGTGGCTTTGATTTACGAAAATACGGAATTTTAGATACGTTGTGTTACGATAAAAATATTAATAAAACACGATTGAAATACATATTACACCACGTTCCGGTCTTTGTTTTTATTTATTCAATTTGCATATTGTTCCATGTCGTCAGTTCGAAAACAGCAATGAATAAATTATATTTAAGTCGAAAAATACAAAACACTCGCAATGAGAGAGATATTAAAATCCAGTCTCGATAAAGAAACGCTTATCCATAATGATTATCCGTAAATAATAAAGCAATTATAACGTCCCGTTGTTATCGACTCCGATTAACAAACGAATAAATCACATAAAATATTTGCCAGATAGTTTTTGTTTGATAGAAAAATAACATATATAACACTGAGAAATTAATATTTTTTAAATAATATGGTAAGAATTAAATCAACTCTCTAAAAATATTTTTTGTTGGAAAAACAATACATTTGCATATTGTTCTCTCCTAATTTAGCGCTAGAGAGTAAAAATGTCGTTTGCGTCCTCTGATCAAATTTGTAATAGCTATTTATATTACAGAAGAAACTTTTTGAGTCACATACCGTGAAGGAATATGTCTATGCTGAAATAGTAGTTTTCAGAAAAACATCTTATTTTTAATTCCCATCTGAAAGATTCTTCAAAACTTGTTCCAATTTAGAATTTTTTAAATACTCTTCCAAAAATGAAATGCTGATATTTTGATGTAAGTATTACAAATAATCAATAGGTGTTGTCTGGACATGAATCAATACTCATAATTGTTATTTAAACAGTTGCATATTATACTTGGCAATCATAAATTATAATAACCGTAATAACTGTTTCTTGTCTGTTCTAAGTCTCGATAAATAATACGAAGGTATACAGAGCGGTGCGTGCTTCGAGTGCGTAAATTGAGTGTTATCGAAACAGGGCGACGACCTACAAACAACAACTCGCTATCAAACAACATACGTCGCAAAACAAGTGCCGAGGCTGCGGAGCAATCGTTATGAAATATTTAATAGTCGTAATATTCGTATTTTATATTCTCATCGACTTAAATGTAATTTGCTATTTTTAAATTGAGAGTGTGACAATACATGTTGGCTTTCAGGACAGAGAGATTTAAGCTTGTGTTACTTTATTAATCTCTGTACAGATATTTCTGTATGGATTTTCCGCGTGTAATTTTATACATTCTTAACATTTCAAATTAGTCATTAATAATAACAGATACATCACGGTCTTCTGTTAGAATTACTCAATGTATTATAGATAGTTCATGTATCATTCCACTCTTAATCCAAAAGAGGTATTAAGCAAATTATATTTTAATTGAAAAAAAATTAAAATGTGATACGCGAGATGTTTTGAATACCAAATTATTTAAAAAAATAATATCGGTAAGAGCGATAATCCCTATATTCAAGAAAAATTTACTAAAATATTTAAAAATTAGATACACAGATCAATGTGAAAATAATATTGTTGAATTATTAAAATGCGAGTTAAAATGACCGTGTATAGGATGCTCAAGCCGGTTGCTAGAATATTAAAATGTTTTGCAACATTGTTCATCATGCTTGAGTTTCCTACATAATTATTTTGATGGTCCAACAAATTTTGAGATCTGCATTTAGTTAAGTTTTTATTTTAAATATTTTTGCGAACTCGTTCTTTCCGTTATAATATGTAATATATTTAATATGTCTTTCAACATATTATTAAGATCCAATAAGATGCTATAAGCATCAAAAATTGTTAGATTGCTTGTCAATTTAACTAAGTGATATTACTGCGGTAGTTGATTAGAGTTGCGTTGTAAGTCTGAAAAAATTTCGGCACGCGATTGAGCGGACTATACGTACGTGGTAAATAAAATTCACACATTACATTAGCAACCAAAATCCAGCTTGACCTTTATCGGTCTATTACATTTACTTGTTTTTCCGTGTATTGTTGCAATTACAAGTAGGAGAGAATTGTCAAATGCGTACTGATTGCTTTCATCAATATTTTATATTATTACTTAATATAGGCAACGTTTAGTAACAATAATATAAAATACACAAAAAATAAATAATATAGACAAAAATATAATAGTCTACTTCTTGTTTTATGGACGTTAGCGACATTTAAAAAAATCAAATATATCTAATCTTTTTAAAATAAAGAAAAAATATACGCCAAGTGTATAAAAAAGGTATTGAATTCTTTTTAATAAAAAAAGGACATGAAATAAATGATAATTATCCAAGTATTTTATTACGCAAGACACATAAGATGAACGGAAAGTTGCTAAAATTGTCAACTGGATTATGGTAAAAAAAAACTTGCCCGGGTCGCATTAAAACGCAATGTTTTAGAATCATAGCGAACCGTGTAACTGTTGTACTAATTTTAATTTTTCTATATTTTGTAATTTAAATTAATACCACGGTTAGACTGTTTGCTTTAAGGAAAAACAGAAAAAGAAATGCGGTTTGTTTAAACTTCCTAAATTACGTCTTTTCGGAGTTTAAACGATTTCGGGAACTATAATGCAAAATGTGCTGTCAATTCTCGAAAGATCTCATAAGTATACACATATATAAATGTATATATAGAAACTATATAGACCGAGCGTAAGCCTGCGGGGTAATAATAAACGAGGCAAGGGAAATAGCGGACAAATTCGGCTATTTCCGTAGATACGGCTCGGGTATGTTCGAGGTTACGGAAAAGAGAGTATGAATCTCAGCGATTTTCAAACATAAATAAATACTATACTGACACATGTGATAATGTGCCGAATGTTTCCGAATCTAACCGAAGTTTATCCGACTTCGTCCGATATTTCCCCTGTCGGTTATTATATCCCCCCTTGTCTAAAGTAGCAGCTTACACTTGATTTATAGTTTGTTAAGTCTATGAGGTAGACGAATAAAAGATATACATACGAAGACCTTGACTCAGTCGTTCCCAAGATTTTGATGTGCTTATTTGTCAGCAAACATTTTGAAATTCAACGTATCCTTAGTTCTTGATCTATACGTGTCTAAACTGTAATTATTGCATAAAAGATTGTAGAATCTATAATAGAAATAACAACTATCCAACGTCAGGTGTCATTCTAAATCAAATTTTTCTTATTTTATAGGACTAAGACCGCCTAAGAGTGCGCACTTTATCTGTGAGACCATTAATCTATAGAATCTGAGTTTGGACAGTCAAATGGTATTTAGATTATTCTTGACATTATAAACAAAAAGTTTATCAAGTATCAATATAATACTGAGACTCACATTTACAGGAAATTAATTTTACTAAGAAAAGAAAAATGTAAACTCTTAACTCAATTGTTCTCAAGAGTTCGCATTAGTTCGCGATTTCCATGTTTTATTTTTATTATATCATATATAACTTTATAATAGTACATTGTGTAACATGTATGGTAAGTTATTTAATGTGCGACGCGGGCGCGGGAGCACGAGCGAAGCGAGTGCGCTCCCCCGCGCCCGTGCCGCACAATAAACAACTGAGCATATGAGTTACACTCATAGAATTTTTCATTACAAGTGCTCGTCGTAATGTGCCCTATACAGCAACGTTTTTGCGCAGAAGAGTGGGATTAGAGAAATAACTTAACGGCTTGAGGTATTGTTTATTTACCGTACGCAAAAGCGTAAGGTGTAGGGCACATTACGTGCACGTGTAAGGAAAAAATTATTACATATATTAAGTGAATATATCACGAAGCCGAACATGCATGCACACATAATATAAATAGTACGGATTCACTAAGCAACGATTTAATATAGAAATCGATCAATTCATCCTTGAAAAATATAAAAAGCGAATGATCAAAATCACAAAATTTAAAATACTTTTATCGCTGCAACGATCACATAAATGTTTTATAAAAAGATCAGCAAACCAAAAAAAGGCACATTCTATGTAAAATACAGTTCTTACTATCAAATAGTTTTGTCGTAAAGCTCAGTGCGAACATTTAAGCGTTGCGCACTAATAAGCAGGTCTCTTACCCTAATTAATTATAACTTTGACACAGCTTCCCTTTTTTATTATTTATCGTGATACCTATCAGTATATTATGATTTTATTGTATAATATTATTAAATTGTTACTCTTATTATGATTTTAGGTGGAAAAGTATGAAAGTAAAAGTGTATAAATATATTTAGAACGTATAAACTACGAAAGAAATATAAGGAATGTTACAATAAAGTGAATTGAAAAATATCCCTGGTGAGACTGAGAGTTAAATCTGAAATGATGAAGTATCAACATGAAGTATCGAATAACGACAAAAAAGAATATGAACACCAACAGTATGGTGAGACATATAGCTCCTAATAAGCATTCTTAGTTTTAATTATAAATTGCACAACAATATTAATATTATACATTACATGATCCATGCTAAATTAGGCAAATATCTATGTAGAATAACTTTGTCAATAATTATTGTATCGAGATTTTTAGAAAAGCACTTTAAATCCTTAAATCTATATACTATTCAGACCGTTAAGTACTTCAAAAAACGCGCGCGGTATTACAAATATTTTATAAAATTACACAAATATAAATAAAGTTTCAACAAATTTCAAAATTTTAAACAATATTTTAACGAAATTAACCCAGACAGCACAGTAATATTTTAAAAATGTATTTAAAACGTACATGTGTTGGACGTTTTGGACATATTAAAACATCCAGATTAGATCCATGGAAATTAAAAAAATGTTTTAAAAACATCCAATGTTACCATTTTGGACTTATTAAAAATTATTTTCTTAAACTATTTCTTTAAAAACTATTTCTTAAAAACTAACCATTTTAGGACGCAATGAACTAAAATTGGACTAAAATAATATATTAAACAAATTTTAGACCACAATCCAAACAAAATGATTCTTATAGATTTTTTTGTTATTGAGAACACAACACAGATGTCCTAGAGACGTTCATGAAATGTTCAAAAGACGTCCGTACATACTAAAGACGTCCTTGAGACCTCCTTTAGATAAAAATGCTATATGAAAACGATTCCGTAAATGAAATTATTCTATCACGTTACATTTTTTTGACTATATTTTAGCTCAAAAATATCTAAAAGTATCATTTTTGGTAACTTTAAGTTTAATTTTTTCAAATATATCACGTGATATAGCAATTTTATTTTCGGATTCATTTAAAAAAACAAAAAATGACAAAATATCTATAAGAATCATATCTCATCTAATTTGTGGTAACAAATTGAAGCAAGAAAGTAAAACTTCTTGTGCGATCTTCATTTGACAATTTTCACTTGACATCTTCACTGAACAATTTTCACTTGTCAAGTCAGCGAAAGCAACGTGTTGCAAGCAGACTTAAAAATTTTTTGAGATGAACATTTTTTAAATGTTCAAATGTAAACATACTTTGTACGTTGAATAACGTTCATTTTTAAGTTCGTATTAGTCCATGGACGTTTGGATCAGATTGAAACCAAGTCTGGATGTCTCCAATGGATGTCGTGTGCTGTCTGGGAAGGGTATAGCAGGATAAGAAGGTGATTGCAGGCTACAGCTCATAATCGATTGCTACAAGGGGTAAAATTAACATACTGATGAAAGAATATTTTTTGCAAAATTTCATTCCAAAAGAGCTACACCGTTTCGAGATATCGAACAAAATGTGATCTCCTATTGGTATTCTTTTTCTCCGTTAAATCTAAACGGATCTTTACAAAAAAAAATCATGGATAAAAAGGGTACCAAAAAGATTACAGAGCAAGAATTTTTTTGTCATCTTGGCTCAAGATTCTGTTTTTAAAAAATTCAAGAATATTTAAAATTGCATTTTTTTATATGATCTGTATGTTTGACCACTTTTAAAGTAATTCGGCAGCTCTAAACCATATCATAATTATATTCGTGATTTTTTCAGATTTTTAGATTTGGTGGAGCATACAAAAAAAAAGTTAAAACAATTTTTTTACCATTATCCGATCTAAAATATATCAGTTGACATATTTTAAGTTGTTCTTAAATCATATAATAATTTTGAATAACAAAAAACTCCTGTATAAATCAAATACATATAAACTTGGAGAGAAAAGGACACTAGGAGTTTGATGCGAATAACTTTACACAAATGCCAATATACAACAAACAAAACTTTTTCGTTATAATAAATATGCTTATATGTTTCGGCTCATTTTTGAACCTTCTTCAGAGACAAAGCGATAACATAAATAGAAAAAGATCAAGAGATGTTTAAACACAGTGAGCTCCCCCATAACCAAGGAATCAAATGTGAAATTAATTTCATCTAACAATACATATCACATAAAAGGAAAAGAAAAGATAAATAATAAAAGAAAGAAAAAGGAGAAAAGAAATGAATAATGTGCCGAAAAATTAAGAAAAACTAAGTTAATATCGAAATTAGATATATTTTAAAAAAGCAAATATTCCACCGGGAGTGAGGAGGCTCACTATTTTCACAAAAATACCGTATTGCAATCATTACAATCAATGTTCAAAAACCGGTCTTTTGAATATTTAGGCCAATCAGTATCAGATACAGTGAGTTACTTTAAATTATTTGATGGTATTAAATTGAAAATATAAAAAAAAACCAAGCATCAAAATGAAAAGACTCAGCTACTGTATATAAGCGACACTGATTAGACCGACATGATAGACAACCACACTATTTATAGTCAGTCTGCGATCGGGAAGTAGACCTTGGGAAGCTCCTCCATATCCGTCTATAGGTTGAGTCCGTGTATTTGCCTCCTGATGAACATCATCTCCGAAATCAGTCTTTTTCCGTAGTGTATCCAATATTGTGACGTCATCCCAGTTAAACTCATGGTCTTCCTGCAGCCGGTGCTCCGTTATAACGCTGCGGGTGGACGTGTACCATCTGATATGGTTTCTATGTTCCGCGATTCTCGATTTTAGTTATCTACGCGTTTGTCCCACATAACTTGCATCGCAATTTTTACATGAAATTTTATAAACAACACTTGACTTCTTTTCACGCGACAAAGGATCTTTATGTATCCTAATAAATTCACGCGATTTATTACTACTTTAATATGACACCCTCATATATGATTATTATTCAATCTGTTAAATCAAACGATTATTAATATTCTCAAATATAAATTTTAGTGGATAATTACGAAACAAAAAATTATCAAAATGAAATTTAGGATTCGAAGGTAAAACCACTCAATCAACTAACCCCACTATTGAACCTATCTTTTGAGAGACCGGATACTGTGAGCAAAAATTCATGAATGGTTGTGGGGCAACTCACTGTGTTTAAATATCTCTTGATTCTTTTTTATTTATGTTATTGCTTTGTTTCTCAAGAAGGCTCAAAAAATGAGCCGAAATATGTAAGCTATTTATTATTGATAATAAAAAGTTTTTTTGTTATATATTAGCATTTGTGTAAAGTTATTCGCGTAAGACTCCTATATATTGCCTTTTTCTCTTCAAGTTTATATTTGTTCTTAAATGTAATTTTACATATCTTCGCTCTCACTTTTGCACACAATAGTTTAAAATGTTAATATTATAGAGTTTGGGTAGGTTAAACGAGAATTCCATTTTTTCTTCTTCAGAAAAATTAATTTAATTGATTTCAGCACTTATTTCTTTTTTTTTTAAGAAAAGAACAATTTCTGACTTTGTTAAGCACATAAACGTGATAAACTTATCCTACTCTAACATAACGTCAAGAAACTTCAGATTTTTTGTCTACAGTCAGATTTTGAAATGCCGGTGTGAAAAGTAAAGATTTCAAGACTTAAAATAGTTTTTTAAACATTTCGATATGATAATTTTTTGATGAAGTTATTCTATTTCGAAGTTTACCTGTTCTTACAGGTGATGCTTTAATTTTGTTGAGCAGTGTATTTAAAAATTGTTAGATTTATGTATATGTTACCGTTTTCATATTATTTATTTCATAACAAGAATTATCTTTAATATTAAGATAAGCATTCTGACTCCCCGATAACTTCGAACTGGAATAATAGAGATATACATATTGAAATTAAACGATACATATGCGGAACGTGTGGTAAAGGGTTTAAGAGTAAATCGAGTTTGCGTCGTCATGAAAGAATTCATAAAAACGGAAAACCTTATCATTGTGAGTTTTGTGGACATATGTTTAGGTGGGTGTTTAAGTGAATAACAAGAATTAGGAAAATAAGTTCGTACTTCAATATTAATAACTGGTAAAAATAATAAATATTGCAATGTTTATTTTGTAGCCAAAAAGGAAACCTAAAAAACCACGTGATTGCAAAGCATCGCAATGATGAACGTTACAAGTCTAATAAGAATCTATATAGTGAAGTTATATTATACAAATGCGGAACGTGTGGTAAAGGGTTTAAGGATAAAACGAAATTTCATGTTCATGAAAGAATTCATAAAGGCGAAAAACCTTTCCAATGTGAGTTTGTGGCATAACCTTTAGGTGAGTACCTAAGTGAACAACAAGAGTTAGAAAAATAAGTTGGTACTTAAATATTAATGACTGGTAAAAATAATAAATATTGCAATGTTTATTTTGTAGGCAAAATGTACACTTAATAAGGCACGTGATTGCGAAGCATCGCAAGGGTGAACGTTACAAGTCTGATAAGGACCTATATACTGAAGGTATATCAATGAAGGTATACAAATGCGGAATGTGTAATAAAGAGTTTAAGGATAAATCGTGTTTGCGTCATCATGAGAGAATTCATAAAAACGAAAAACCTTATAATTGTGAGTTTTGTGGGCATATGTTTAGGTGGGTTTAAGTGAATAACAAGAATTAGGAAAATAAATTGGTACTTTAATATCAATGACTGAATTAACTGGTAAAAATAATAAATATTGCAATGTTTATTTTGTAGGCAAAAAATACAGTTAGTAAGGCACGTGATTGCGAAGCATCGCAAGGATGAACGTTACAAGTCTGATAAGGACCCATATACTGGAGATGTATTATACAAATACGGAACGTGTGATAAAGAGTTTAAAAATACATTTGATATGAGTGTTCATGATAGAATTCAAAAAAACGAACAACTTTATCATTGTGAGTTTTGTGGAGAAATGTTTAGGTATGTACTTTACTGAATATCAAGAATCGAAGGAATTATTTAATAATTCGTAAAAAAATAATAAAATAAAGATAAATAA